>NC_073313.1:46202260-46502260 GCF_027595985.1 Sorex araneus | reverse complement strand
TGTTTCCGCTTGGTTGGTCAGTTGCGTGTCATCTTTGAAGAGGCCTTTAGCTTCGATATCATGGAGGGTTTTGCCGACCTTGTCTTCAATGTACTTTATGGATTGTGGTCTGATGTTGAGGTCTTTAATCCATTTTGATCTGACTTTTGTGCATGGTGTTAGGAGCTGTAGAAAGCTTACAGGCAAAAACAAATAATGGCAAAAGACCTCAAAATAGCTCTAGGGCCAATCAGAGTCCTAGGGGATGAC
This sequence comes from Sorex araneus, assembly GCF_027595985.1. NCBI lineage: Eukaryota > Metazoa > Chordata > Mammalia > Eulipotyphla > Soricidae > Sorex > Sorex araneus. The sequence goes on along the minus strand of NC_073313.1, from coordinate 46,502,011 downwards.
CTCAAGAGGAACAACATAAGAATCATTGGAGTACCAGAAGCACAGGGAAGTAACCCCAACATTTGGTCCTTTATCTACTTTCAGCACACATCTCCCATCCTGTGCGATCCCTCCAACCATCATTGACTCAGTGACTCAGTGTTCCTTTCTATCCTGACTGCCTTTTCCCCCCAGCTCATGAGGCAGGCTTCCAAACAGTGGAGCAATCTTCCTGGCCCTTGTATCTACTGTTCTTGGGTGGTAGTCTGTTTTGAGTATTTTCAAGGTTTACATAGAATATATAAAATTTTATTTGTCTTTCTACTATCTATTTTTCTATTTGGCTTGTTATTTAAAAATGTATTGTAGTTTATTTCTGAGTGAAAATGGCGGCAGCGGCAGCAGCCACGCGGTGAGAGCCACCCTCTAAGACCCCTCCACCAGGAGGTAGGACTTTCTTTAGTGACGTAGCCTGTAGGTGGTCCTGGGAGGGGGCCGTTCCCCCTGCGCCTTCCGCCCAGAGATGAACCGAGAGCCGCGGCACGAGAAGCAGAGCCTCCGCGCCTATTGACTGTGATCCTGAGGTCTCCTAACCCATTTTGGCACCAGAGCGGATTCTTGCAGCCATCCATTTTGATTGTGAACTGAGCTAAAATATTAGAAACCCAAAACCGCGCGGCCGCTATCTCAAAGTCTTCACTCTTACCAATGAAGAGAAATTATTAGATGATGCCTATTCAGCAGGCCTGATTGTTGGGGAAAATTTCCAATCAATAATAGTGAGTTCTGTATGGAAATATGAAATGTACTCAATATATATAGAGAATAATGGGAATATCATTAGCCACTTAGATGGGGGGTGGGGTGGGAGGGGGGTGTATTGGGGTTCTTGGTGGTGGAACGGGTGCACTGGTGAAGGGATGGTGGTTTAATCAGTATTTGACTGTGACTTAAACCTGAAAGCTTTGTATTTTTTTTGTTTTCACGGTGGTTCAATAAAATATTTCTTTAAGAAAAAAAATGTATTGTAGTTTAGATAAAGTGATTGCAACAATATTGACATTTATGGTTGGTATACATGGCTATTTTTTTCTCACCACCACCACTGAAGTGCCCACAGCCTCTCTGCAAGCCTCCAACTCACTTCCTGTGTACTAATTCACCCGCCAATCTGCTTCCCACAGTTTGTATTTTAATCCCCAAGGTTTGTTATCAGCAGATATTATCTATATCTTAGTTTCATTTTCCTCAACACCACAGACAAGTGAGATTGCCTAGTGCTTCTCTTCTCTCTGGGTTATAATACTCTGCATTATGCCCTTCAAATTGCTGGAAACTATATAATTTTATTTTTTCCTTGTGGCTGCATAGTATTTAATTTCTATTTTGTGTATATATACACACAAATGAAATATATATATATATACATCACAATATTTTTATTTGCCTGTCATTGGACATTTATATTGTTTCTATATCTTGACTATTGAACTAAGCACTGCAATGAACATAGTTGTGTATATATCCTTTCTGATTATTGATTTTGTGTTCAGGGTACGTGACAAGAAGTAGAATTGATGGATCATGTGGAGGTCCTGTACTTAATTTTTTGTTAATGTTCTGACTTAGGCCCACAATGTTAGGTGACTTCTTTTTTTTTTCTTTTTTTTCTTTTTTAATTTTTTTTTATTTTATTAAATCACCGTGTGGAAGATTACAATGCTTTCGGGCTTAGGTCTCAGTTATACAATGTTGAAACAACCATCCCTTCACCAGTGCCCATAAACCACCACCAAAAAAAAAAAAAAAACCCACACGGTACACCTCCCATCCCGCCCCCCCACCCCCTACCTTGTAACTGATAAGTTTCATTTTACATTCTGTTTACTTTGGTTACATTCAATATTTCAACACAAACCTCACTATTGTTGTTAGGAGTACCCCACTAGATTCAGACCTACTGTGAAGACAAATAAGGTTGCGCGGCCGCAATAGCGGCCGCGCGGTTTTGAATTTCTGTACTTTAACAAGAAGTCCAGGGAGATTTATTCCAGATATTAGATAATTGCAGGCTTGAAAACCCAATCTGTGGTCGTCTTAATATGGCGGCCACCGCGCCCTTCATCCCCGGAGAGAAAGAGGCGAGAGAGAAATACCTTTCCCCTCCTGGTCGGGCACAGGGCCGAGGCTTAGTTCTCAGGCTGGAGACATTCTGCGAGGAGTTGCCCACGCCGAAAGAGGTTTTGCTGGGTCTGGATTCACGCTTGTGCAGCTGCGGAGAGGCCGCACATGCATGCGGTCCCCGGGATCACATCTCGGCGGTAGGAGGGGCCGGTGCCTCCCTTTTCTTTAACTTTTTAATTGAATCACTGTGAGATAGACCCTTAAAGCTCTTTATGATTGAATTTCAGTCATACAGTATTCTAACATCCATCCCTCTATCAGTGTACATTTCCCAGCATCAGTGTCCACAGGTTCCCTCCCATCACCCCTGTAGGATAACATTGGTTTATCCTTTCTCCCTTGCCAAGGAAGCTTAGGTTTATTGGGTTACACCCGTCACAGTGCTCCTGAATCACTCCCACTCCTTTGCTTATCTGTAACCTCTTTCTTTGTGCTCTGCTTCCCCAATAGTTCTATCACCTTTTCCCCCTTATCAGATTCTGTAAACTTGTAACGTCAGATCCTTTTAAGGACACTGGACTTGTATTCATAAGTGGAATATTGCTTTTCTCCTTCTCTTATGTCCCTTTGCATAGTTTGCTTTAAAGCAATGTCCTATTTGTATAGACACAGGAAGATAGTTAATATTATGCTTTTGTAACTTGGGAGTTAATTGACTCCGAATAATATTCACTCCTGGGCATCTGCTTTCTCAACTTAAGCCTTAGTTGCCCTTAGTTCCTTGCACCCCAAAAGTAGGGTTCCGACGAGGGACTGGATGGACCCAGGGCAAGCTGTGAGCTACCCTAGCATCATGTCAGGCCAAAGCGTCACAATACTTAACTATATGTTAAGAGCTGGTCATGGACAAATTCTGTCATGATCCAAAAAGTAACGACTAGATTAGGATCTTTCTAGGATTTGGAAAGACTAATCTGGCCTGAGAACTGTAGTCTGAGATCTATAGCAAGATGCACCCAGAATAGCCATCCTATAAGCTTAATTTATCTCTTACTGTGTCCATACAAAATGATTAATATTATGAATGTTTATATGTTTCTTGGAGTAAGGAAAGGAGAAACACCCATAGATGGAATTCGCTCCTGGGCAGGTCATCCTGCTAAATGAGAGTTTGTCTTGGAAGAAGCTTCCCCTGAGGGATTTTACTTTTGTTGATTGTATGACAACACCTATGTGCAATTGTACCCTAACCCTTTATGATTTGGGATATAACTAAGGCTGTAAGAATGGGTTGAGGGGAATCAAGGAGTATCTGGAGAAGGAGAATGAAGTAGAATGTAGAGGGAGAATTAAGGGGAATCCATTGGAGAAGTATGAAGGAGCAGGATCCAAGAGGAGGATGAAAGGGATTGTGAAAGGGTTATTGAAGAGGAATATAGACGAGATTGGAATAAACTGCAACTGAAACTAACCAGCCGGCCCTCATTCCCTCCTTTGTCAGCTTATTGCCATCGGCCTCCCTGGGGTGGGGGAGGCAGCCAGAGATCACCAAATGCAGGTGGTGAGAGAGCCGCCACAGCCTTTCATATTTATTTTTTGAATACACCCCCCACCCCCTGCTTTCCTTTATGGCAGGTGTTCTCTCTCTCTCTCTCTCTCTCTCTCTCTCTCTCTCTCTCTCTCCCTCCCCCTCCTTTGTGCATTGTGGTTTGCAATATTGATACTGAAATGTTATCAAGAATATCCCTTTACCTAATTTTAACCCTCAGATCTTGTCCAGTGTGACCATTCTTACCTATTATTATCATACTAGCCTCTTCTCTAATATTTTCCATTCAGTATGGACACAGTAAAAGACACTTTTAGGCCTATAGGGCAACTCTCCTGGAGATATCTTGCCAGACTCAGACTACAGTGCTCAGGCTGGATGAATCATTTCTAACCCTGGCAGGGTTCGAATCTATTTACTATTTTTTAGATCATGACAAAATTTGTCCATGACTATGCTCTTAACTTCTAGTTAAGTATTATGGCACTCTGGCCAGGCCCATTTCGATGCCAGGGTAGCTCATAGCTCATAGCTTGCCCTGGGTCCATCCAGTCCTTCGTTGACCCTGCTTTTGGGGACCTAGGAAGTAAGGGCATCTGCAACTGAGGCTTAAGTCAGAGAGCAGATGTCCAGGAGGTAATATTATCTGGAGTCAATTAACTCCCAAGTTGCAGGCTTGTGTTTTTTCACTGTGTTCCTGTGTCCATACAAAAAGTAATTGCTCTGAAGTAACTAACTATGCAAAGGACATAAAGGAGAAGAGAAACACTATTTACAAGTGAGCAAAGTCTGATCAGGAGGCAAAGGTAATTGACAGATTGGGGGAGCAAGCAACAAGCTCAAGCTCCCTGCGGACCAGGGAGGAAGGACAAACCAATATTATCTTACACTTAGCCCCCCCACACACTCGTGGTTAGTTCCAACCATTGACCAGTCCTCTCCTGGCCATGGATATTAGTCTTCTACTATGAGTGCCTCACCCTGGGAAACCTACCTCTGTGATCATGGTGTCTTCCCTGGCAGGTAAATATATATATATATTCATTCATATATTTTAATATAATATATACATATATATTTATATTTAATATATATTTATATTTAATATATATTTCATTTTTTGAGAAGTCTCCATATTGTTTTCCACTGAAGCTGAACCAAGAGTATTCCCACCAGCAGTAAATGAGGTGTTTTTTTTTTAAAACCCCACAGTTCCAGTAACACTGGCAATTTCCAAGTATTTTTGGTATGTGCCATTCTCACTGGTGTGAGATGATGCTTATTGTTGTTTTGTGTTTCCCTGAGAATAAGTGATGCTGAACAGATTTTTCATATGCTTATTTGTGTAATCTCTGGGTGGCTTGGGACACTACGCAGTACTCTCTCTCTTTCTCTCTCAAACTCTCTCTCTCCCTCCCTCCGTCTGCATTTGGTGGTCTCAGGCACGTCCCCTCCCAGGGTGGCCCATGCCATGAGTGGATGAAGGAGGAAACAAGGCCACCAGCCTGGTTGATGATCAGTTGCCGTTTGTTCCATTCTCTCCACACACCTGTTCCAGTCTCACTGAGCCCCTCATTCTAGTCTCACACTGCCCCTCATTCCCGTCTCCTCTGTCTCTCCCGCTCATCTCTCCATGCCTCCTCTCACAGCTTGGTCTCTCCTCTCTCCACGTACCTGCTCCTGCATTCTGCCCTACATTCTTAACCCTCTGTCCTGCTTACTAGTCTCTTAGCATTCCACCTTGCTGCCCTGCTCTCTCTCTCTTCCTCCCTCCTTCCCCCCTCCCTCACTGGAGTTAGACAATCAACATATCAAAGGCCCTTCCTGATTGCCCACCAGGCTCAAGGGCAGAAATACCACCTAGGGATGTTTCTCCTCTCCTTAGTCCAATAACTTAATTGACATAATAATTAACATCTTAATTCTACTTCTTAATATTACTTATTTTGTATGGACATAGAAAGAGACACATTAAGCTTGTAGAGTGGCTCTCCTGGAGACATCTCCCTATAGATCTCAGACTATAGTGCTCAGACCAGATTAATCATTCCTAATCCTAGCAGGGTCCTAATCTAGTTACTACTTTTTGGATCATGACAGTGTAGGATAACATAGACTCAGGTAACTTAGGTTTATGGGGTTGGTCCCATCACAGTGCTCCCATTCCTCTGTGTTTATTTGTAAATTCTTTCTTTGTGTTCTGTTGACTTGTAAATATTGTTTATCTCTTCTCCTTGAGTCCTTTACATAGTTTATTCAGAGCCAAGTCCTTTTGTATGGGCATTGGAAAACTGTAGCAAATGCTATGCTTTTGTAACCTGGGAGTCATTTGACTCTGCATGTTATTTTCCTCCTGGGCATCTGTTCTCTCCACCTAAGCCTCAGCTGCCCTTACTTCCTAGTACCCCCCAAAGCAGAGTCCGGACAGGGATGAGACGGACCCAGGGTAAGGGGTGAGTTGTGTGCTACCCTGGCATCGAGATGGACCTGGACAAAGTGCCTAATGCTTAACTGTAAGTTAAGAGCTTGGTCATGGACAAATGCTATCATGATCCAAACAGTGATTAACTAGATTTGGACCCTGCTAGGGTTAGGAATGATTAATCTGGCTTGAGTGCTGTAGTGTGAGTCTGTGGCAAGACGTTTCCAGGAGAGCTGCCTTACAGGCTTCAATGTACTTCTTACTATGTCCATACAAAATAACTAGTATTAAGATGTTAATGAGTGTTTGGACTAAGGAAAGGAGAAAAACCTTAAGAGGTATTTTGCCTGCTGGCAGTCAGGAAGGGCTTTGGAATGCTCCTAGGTAGTGTTGTCTTTGAACCTGGTGGGCCCTCAGGAAGGGCTTTCTTAGGTTGATTTTGCTTCTGGACTGTGAGTAGTCTAGAGGGCAAGGTGGAGAGAGACAAGTAATGGGAGAGATGAGTAAAGGGGGATTGAGAGTGAGAAGAGATCAAGAGTCAGGCAAGATTGACAACCAGCTTGGTCTTCCTTCTTCCTTCCGCCTGTCCCCGATCCAGCCCATACACAGCAGCATTAGAGCACTGAACATGGGCGGTGAGACAGAGCTGCCCAGAGAGCCCGTGAACACACGCCCTTTGGCGTGTTTAGTTTTTTACAGTTAAGTATTATGGCACTTTGGCCTGGCCCATTTCGATGCAGGATAGCTCACTGCTTGTCCTGGGTCCATCCAGTCCCTTGTCGGGACCCTGCTTTTGGGGTGCTAGAAACTAAGGGCAACTGAGGCTTAGGTCAAGAGAACAGATATCCAGGAGGTAATATTATCTGGAGTTAATTAACTCCCAAGTTACAAAAGCATAGCATTAACTGTCTTCCTGTGTCTATACAAAAAGGATATTGCTCTGAATTAACTATGCAGAGGACTTAAGGAGAAGTTATAAGCAATATTTACAAGTTAACAGCAAAAGAAAGAGGTTACAAATAAACACAGAGGAATGGGAGCACTGTGATGGGAGTAACCCAAGAAACCTAAGCTCCCTGTGGTAAGACAGAAAGGACAAACCAATGTTATCTTATACTTATTGACTATCCACAAGTATTCCTGGAAATGTCTATTTCCTTTGTCATTTTCTGATGGAATCATTGGTTCCTTTGTTGCTGAGCTTTGTGAGTGTTTTATATATACTTTGAATGGATATCTTCCCCCATTCAGTAGAGTGTCTTTTTATTTTAGCTCAAGTTTCTTTAATGTATTGACATTTTTGAGACTTGTCTATGTGGAAACATGTAATTTAGAACTTCTGTATTGGAGTCCGTTTTACAAGAGAGCATATTGAGGCATCTTTTCTGCTACTGATGGGACATTTATATAATTTCCTGGTTTTCACTCTTATAAACACTAATGTTTCAAAAGAAATAATCCCACACATACATAGCTCCTTATGCACTGGGATGAAGTATATTTGACTGGACTTGCTAGACCAGAAATCATATGTGCTTTTTTTGCTTTGCTAACTAGGCATTGCCTTGTCTCTCCTCAGAAGGCTTTTTTTTTTGCGGGGGGGGGGGGGCTTGGGGGGTGGGAAGTGGTTGTTTGTCTTTAAGGCCACACCTGGTGGAGTTGCTCAGGGCTTACTCCTCACGCTGTGTGTAGGCGGTCACCCTTGGAGACCTTGGGAGACCGTATGGGGTGCTAGGGATCAAACTGCTGGCCAGCTGCATGCAAGGCTGCAAGGCAAGAGCCCTGCTCATTTCACTATCGCTCTGACTCTCAGAAGGCTTCTCCTGCTTGACATTCCTACCAGCAGTGCATGCCGGTCTGCATTGGCCTACACTCTTGGCAGTGTGAGGTAACATTATCTCTGCCAAGACTCAGAAAGGATTGATGGGAGAGGATTGAGTAAGGGGGTGGGCAGGGTTATGCAAGTAGAGGAGAATGACAGCTCCAGCGAATTTTCTCTTAAATTCATTTTAATGAAAATATTTTGTTGCCTCTGTTTTGCTGAAAATAATGTTTTGTCTTCTGTGGGAAACTGTTACAATTTTACTTTAAAGTAGAAGAGGGCTATTTTTCCCTGTTTGCATTCTTGGCAAATAAATAGAATAGCCCAATTAGCAAGTTAATGTTCTAAATGTTCACTTGCGGTAATAGTTATTTTTAAATGTTTGAAGTAGCACACAGCATTGGGTTTATTCTTAATTGCTTTTTAAAGTTTTGAATTTGTTAAGATTAATTGAGTGAGCATGTGACAAAACTTTATGGATAAGTATTAAGCATAATTATTTGCTGCTCAAATACCCATTTGAAATGGGAAAAACAAACAATGGGAAATGGGTTTACCCTGTAAAACAGACAAGCAAGTCTAAAGAGTAACTTGATCCTTTATTTTGTCTTGTTTTCACAACAGATAACAAAGGAGAGATTTCACAAATCCCAACTTTGGGGATTTTGCAACAATGTTAGGATGTTGGTCAGCGAAGACAAACCAGGAATAGGTGGAGAGTTTTTTCCTGGGCAAAGGGGGAAGCCTCCGTATACTGTATTTCCTCGAGGAAATGGTTACTGTGCACCGTCCTGGGCAGCTTTTGATAAACAGGTGAGTCACTTGGTAGTCGGAGAAATATAATTGTAAAATGCTATGTCTTCTAGATGAAATAGATTTGCTAGATTTACATTAGTATCCACGTAAATGTTAAGTGAATTTCATTGGTGAACACACATTCAAGATTAACAGTATCCTAAACCAAGAGGAGTTATTTCCTGCACCTGTTTTGACTAAGCACATTGGTTGCTGGATGCCAAATGTTCACATTTTTTTTTTTTTTGGTCACACGTAGCTGTGCTCATGGCTAATACCTGGGTCTGGCTCCAGGATCACTCCTGGTGGGCTTGGGTGCTGGGATTCTAATTGTGCACCACTATGTTGGCAGCATGCAAGGCAAGCACCCTACCCATTGCATTATCTCTCCAGTCTCAAACGTCTATTCTCAAACGTCTTTCATATTTAATACTTTCTTCCTTTCCCTCATCTCCCCTGAACAGTAAATTTTGGCCTGCTATAGTGTGGTGGACTCACATTTTTCCTTAGTGAGGTGGCATTGACCAAGTTTGTTTGATTTTTTTTTTCCGTGGAGGCCACACCTAGGTTTGCTTAGAGCTCACTCCAGGCTCTGCACTCAGGGATCATTTCTGGTGGTGCTTGGGGGACCATATGGGGTGCTGAGGATCAAACCCGGGTCAGCATCATGCAAGGCAAGCACCTTACCCTCTGTACTGTCAAAGTTTGTTTGATTTTGAATGTGGCATGAGGTTCCTTTGTTCTTTTCTTTATACTTATTGTAGTTCCTCATATCTGAGGACCAAAAGGGTCATATGGCAAGAGTAGAAGACATGAAGGAAGAGGTGCCATTATTGGACAGGCATCTGAATGTCTTTTATATGTGTGCAGAGACATTTGTACCTTGAGTATTAACAATTAAAAAAGGCAATGCACTTGGATATCTTCAAAAAGGAATAAGATTAATGAAAAAGTACCAAAGGTTACCAGTTATTTCCCAGAAGTCAGCTATATGCATGTACTGACAGCCATGTGTTCTGTTCTCCAAAACAGAGTCTGCTGTTAGATTATTTAGGTTCTGTAATAGTGCCATATATTAAGAATTCAAACCTCAGTATGCTCAGTCTGCTACGTGGTTTGTAACATCCTTAACATGGGTTATTTGGCAATACTTTGGTTCCAGTGAAAATGTTTTCAAATTTTGTAGAAGCGACACATCCCATCATCTGCATTAGTGTCTATCAATTAGAGCACTGATTTTTTTTTTTTTTGAAACCCAGTTCTGACACTTATGAAGATCTAACAGACTGCAGGGAAGCTTCTTTCCCAGGAAACTTGACTTTGAACGTGGGCCAATATTTCTCTTTTTGATTATTTTCAGTACCTGACTGAGTGCTGGATCCAGAGTTCAGAAACAATTTTTTGGATTGACTTACTTGGGTGGATCATGCATGGTTTCCTGTTAATATTCAACTTATAAGTGTTTTCATATCTTCATTCTGAAATATTTAATTTGCAAGGGAAAATAAAGGATACTTTTTACAGTTCTCTGTCCAAAAGAGGGTATTGGCAAAATATTAAAGAAATCCACTATTGAATTAATAATGCTGTAGGCCACAATATGTTAAACTCTTTTCTTGCGTTTAAAGTTGAGAATTTTATTTCATGTTTTTCTCAGTACTTAAGATGTGCCTTTCAAACCTATTTTGCAGCCCTTTAATTACTTATAAAATTATGTAGAATATTTCATGAAGTTGGAATAATTTTAGCTTCAAACTACTTGAGAAAATGAAGAGCTTGCTCATTTCAGGCCTGACTAAATGCAACATAATTCTTTCAGTTATTTTGTTGGTCAACTTCAATTAAATATTCATTGAGCTTTAAATGAGACACTAAAACTATGAAATATTTACGTGCAGTGATGAGATTGTGAACTGCCGATTGGATCCTAGTTAATACCAAAGCAAATTATAAAACGCTTTCCACATTTGTGGTTCAGCAAAACGAGTAACACCTGTTAATCATTTTTCTTGAAAACGAGACATTTTCAACTCAATGCTGATTTTTCCAATAGCTTTTAATCATCGCAACACATCTAGGGTTGAAATAAAGGCAGTTCTTTGGAAAGTACTTACAAATGAATGTTTGTAGTAGGTACTCTTGGTGCCTGCCCAGATTCATGTTAGGAGTGGGACTCCCATCCCCCAGATGTGGCAACTGATTTGGCAAACAGCTCACTCTATAACTGTCTATGGAGTTATGTTTTTGGCTTATGGGGTTGATGTCACACAGAAAAACTTGGGGAGGGTACACTGGCCTCTTCCCTCCAAGAGGGGGCAGCCTTTGGCTGACTGATTTGTCAAGGGCAAAGAGCTGAACTTCCTCAAGGCTGGGCAATTCTGTGTTGTGATTTAGGTTCATTAGGAGTGGGACAATAGCACAGCAGGTAGGGCGTTTGCCTTGCACACGGTTGACCCAGGTTTGATTTCTCTGTCCCTCTTGGAGAGCCTAGCAAGCTACTGAGGGTATCTCGTCCACATGGCAGAGCCTCGCAAGCTACCCGTGGCATATTCGATACGCCAAAAACAGTAACAAGTCTCACAATGGAGACATTACTGGTGCCCGCTCGAGCAAATGGATGACCAATGGGATGACAGTGCTACGCCTGTTGTATCAGGGCATAGTAGAACTTGCTGTGAGAACGCTTCCTTGGCTCATTCCCCTTCCCTTTACTGCTCCCATTCTGCCCTTACCAAGTTTCTGCCAAGACAGAGCCCTTAATAATTCACATGCCCCTAAATCCCCATTTCATACTCTGTTTCTTCAGAATCCAGCCTAGGAGAGCATTTCAATTTTTAATCACAAATCCTTTTTTTTATCCATAAATCCTTTATTTACTTTTAACAAAATAAAACTTTATTTACAGTTGAAAGCAAAATCTTGGGTCCTGAATCTGTGATACTTCCAAGGTGTCTTGACCAAACAGGGCAGCAGCAGGCAAGGAAGCAAACGGGCCAATCCCGGTTATTTTGCTCAAGAGCTTCACTCAGAGTAGGATGGCCTGTGCCACTCCCGCTGCATGCTCTGGACTACATCTCCCCACACTGTGAGATGACCACAGGCAGCTTGGGCTTATTATTGGGGCCAGTGGGAACGTTCTCAATCTTTCTCATCACTAGAAGTCCATCAATGATTTTTCCAGACACTACATGCTTCCCATCCAGCCAATCACACTTAGAGCAGGTAATGAAGAACTGGCAGCCATTTGTACTGGGCCCACTGTTTGCCATGGAAAGCAGGCCTGGAGTTTAAAATTTTTATCTGCAAATGGTCCCCGGTAAATACTGGCAACTCCAGTCCCATCTCCATTAACAAAATCATGAAATCCTTTATAACCCTGTGGAAGGTGCTCCCTTTGTATCCAATAGGAACCCCGTCTTTTCAGAACTCTCCAGTGCAGAACTGCTGAAAGTTCTCAGCCATCTTGGGCACCATGTCTGCAAAGAGCTCGATCTTCATGCGGCCCACCTCCTGGCCGCCTATGCTGACATCAAAGAATACCACGGGGTTGACTGGGCTTGAATTTGCCACTGCCATGGCTCCGTCTCACCATAAATCCTTTAAAGCAACCATCAATGTGCTTTGCTCTGGCAGACTATTATACTCTAAGCTGCAAAGAGGTTATTTGCATTCTCTAAAAAAACCCAGCATATAGTGATTCTGCATGGCCCTGTGGCAGATATTTCCAACTGTTTTCCCGTTATTCACTGTCTCCTTGATTTTTAAGGACAGAATCCCAGTTTTATACAGACTGGATATATGTTCACTTAAAGGTGTTTGCCACATGCTCACTCCTGGCCAATTAGAAAGTTTATTAAGGGGCACCTGGAACATGGCTGATCTCATTAAGAGAGTCCAGCTCAGCTGGCCTAATTTTCCTTCTCTTTGCTTTTTCCATCTTGAACAAGGACATGAACTCAGGATGTGCAGCAGCCATTGTGTGAGCACTGCAGAGCCAAAGGAAACCTAGGGCTGGGCTGACGTAATGGGACCACCATTTCGGTGTCATCTACATCTCCCTGGACTTGGTGATTCATAAGAAACATCAACCCCTATTTTAGAGGTTCTTATTTCAGGGAAGCCTTTGGAAATAAGTGGAGGTGCTTTGCGTTGTTACAGTAACTGAGATCAAAAAGGCCTGGACTGGGGTGAGGTGAGTGAGATATTGACCTTTGGCATAAAACTAAAGGACTGGAGCTATAGTAAAGCTGGTTGAGCTTTTGCCTTAGCATGCGGCCGACCCAGATTCAATCCCCAGCATCCCATATAGTCCCCCAGCATCGCCAGGAGTAATTCCTGAGTGCAGAGCCAGGAGTAACCCCTGAGCACTGCTGGTTGTGACCCAAAAAGCAAAAAAAAAAAAAAAAACAAAAAAACCAACAAAACCCCCAAAACCCTAAAGGGATGAAATCAAGCTAAGTAATATTTAGATGAAACAGCCTTAACAATAAAGTCAATCAAAAAATTCATATTGAAGCAGGAAAGAATTAAGTTTAAATACAGGCAAGATCAGCAATTGTGCCATGCTGAACCACACTGGAGCCGAAGCAACAGGAAAAAAATCAGTAACACTGATACCATCTTTATGTCACATTTTGTCATTTTAACATTTTTGTCTGGGGCTGCAGAGATAGTATGGTGCTTAGGGTGTTTACCTTGCAAGCGGCTTGATTCCTGGCATCCCATATAGTACTGTGAGCAAAGCCAAGAGTGAATCCTGAGTACAGAGCCAGGAGTAACCCCTGAGCCTCTCTAATTGTGGCCCTGAAACTAAGCACCACCACCACCACAAAAACTACCTAACCCTGGGGCAAGGCATGACCTGGGGGTATTGCTGCTGCTAAGTAGCTGGGAACCACCCACGTATTTTACATTCTGCAGTGTGGCCAGGGCAGTCCCATACTGGGAAAATTTTTTATGTAAAATGCCAATAATATTTCATTCAGAAACACAGTCTGATGTTTAAGCTCCCCCTTCCCTCATTTTCATATTGGTGGAGTTTTATGCAAATAGCCAAATAAGAAATTTACCGCTGTGGTATTCATCCCTCAAAAACATTATTTCAGCAAACCCATTTAAGTTCGAGTGGACACATAACTCACTCACACCACTTGGTTCTAGTCATCACCCAGAATCTCCACAAGGAGAATTTTTACTCTCTAAATGAAGAATCATTTGTGGCATGAGGCCAGAATTGGAATCTGAATGTTGGAAGCACTGATTCTGGATCAGTTTCTGTCATCAGCTAATAGTCATCTTGTCTCTCTGTGTCTCAGTTTCTATGACTTTAATGCAGGTCTTGGCTAGTTGATCTCTAATATTCTCTGACCTATAAACAGCATACTTGGAGAACAAATTCATGTGTTCTATGAACAGATTCAACTTGTTTTCCCTGGACCTGAGCCCAGGCCCTGAATCTCCTGACCTGCAGTTCTTTCTAATTACTCTGGGCACTTACTGCTTCAATATTAATTGTTCTGTGGCACTTAGTAGTTTATAATATGCTACTATTACTACTGTGATTTCTTATTTGCTGCCTTTATATAAAGTCAGAGTAGTTAGAAATCTCAGCTGATTGAATGTTTTTATATGACTTTCATCTGGATGTTAAGACTACAATTATGCACTCATTTCATTTCTGAATGGATTCTGGTTAGTCTAATTTGTTTGCTATATCCCATTGATTTTATAATAGTAAGTGGCAGCAGAGAGGTTGATATTATGGGGTGTGTATGCACTTAAAAATATTTTACCATCTAATATAATAATTATAATCAAAGCTACTGACCACAAAATTTTTATTCCTTGATGTTAGGTTTGTGGTGAGCTGATTACTTATATCATGCCATGTGAACTTCTGTGCTTTGAATAATATAAAATTAAATTTTTAAAGTGTCATTTTCGTCTTTTGGATCACTTTGAATTCCTCATTGCACAAGTTGGTTTATTATTGCAGCGATGGAAGAAATCGTGTACCTGAGTAGCTGTGGGATATCGAGCTAAGCAAGTGTTATAAAGACTGACTATAGGGTTTGTGCTTGTGTTAGGTATCTATGAGCAAGCAGGGGTACTTCTATGATCATTTTTTGGTCACACTTGTCCCTTTCTTCTTTGACTATTGCCCTTATTGAGATGGTTGTGATATACATTTAATTGTGGTCTTTGGAGGTCAAACAATTTAATTGTGCTGTTTGTACACATGCTTGCTGGGAGTCACACTCCTTTCATTGTGGAGCTTGTACCTATTCTGGTTGAAGTGCTCATTGGGTATTGTATTCCTGACTGCAGTGCCCGCACATTCTTAGTTGTGATGTTCACCAGATGCTCACACCTTTTCAGTTGTGGCGCTCTGGCTATTGGATACTCTTCTGTGACATTGGGGGTACCAGGGAGCAAAACAGCCAGGACCATGTCAAAAGAACATAAGCACATGTGTGTAGCACCAGGGGTCAAACTTGGCTATAGGCAAGCACAGTAGGTGCTTTTAGCCACTGAGCCATCCCTGGTAGCCCTAAGATCGGACATCATAGTGAGGCTGCAGCTGTACTTGGGAAAGAAGCAACAGTCACTCCTATGAGACAGAGATCACTGTATCACTGTCATCCCGTTGCTCATTGATTTGCTCGAGCAGGCACCAGTAACGTCTCCATTGTGAGACTTGTTGTTATTGTTTTTGGCATATCGAATATGCCAGGGGTAGCTTGCCAGGTTCTGACGTGCAGGCGGGATACTCTTGGTAGCTTGCCGGGCTCTCCGAGAGGGGCAGAGGAATCGATCCCGGGTCGGCTGCGTGCAAGGCGAATGCCCTACCCGCTGTGCTATCGCTCCAGTTCAAGCCAGAGATATGTGGCGTTTTGTGATTTGGACAATGCTCATGTTCTGTCTCTGCTCAGATGTGGCCATAGAGAGATCTTGTTTGATGTAGATCTATCATAGTGACAAAGAGGCCTTTGTATTCTCTGAGAGTGTTCATGTTCAAAAGGAGAACACTAAGGAACTGGCTATTACTTTGTAATAACCTCAAGGCCGGCTGGCAGTGCCAGGCTGACACCTGAGTGTCAGGGGCTGCTTTTCTCTTTTTCACCCAGTATAAACCAAATTTTTGTAAAATTTTCTGCAGGGATATCAAGGAGAAAAAAGTTCATTAGAATTTCATATGATTAGCAACGAACAATACATGAATACAAATTCATGAAGTTTGCCTAAAGTCAATTAGGCAATTAGAAATGTTATAAAATATAATCAGCATATAAAAGTAAAACACAATGAAATGTTTTTAAGTAACTGGGAAATGTGTCAGATATTTTACCTTTAACCATGCCTAAAAATTCAAATAAAAAATTTTTCCAGGGCTGGAGCGATAGCACAGCAGGTAGGGTGGTTGCCTTGCACGTGGCTGACCCAGGTTCGATTCCCAGCGTCCCATATGGTCCCCTGAGCACTGCCAGGAGTTAATTCCTGAGTACATGAGCCAGGGGTAACCCCTGTGCATCACCGGGTGTGACCCAAAAAGCCAAAAAATTTTTTTCCCATAGGTTCATAGGGTTTTCAAATTCTAAGAATTCTACTGGAGCCATTTCATAAAAGATACCGATATGTATAATTATAGCACTGTAGCACTGTCGTTCAGTTGTTCATCGATTGGCTCAAGCAGGCACCAGTAACGTCTCCACTGTGAGACTTCTTGTTACTGTTTCTGGCATTGAATACCACACGGGTAGCTTGCTGGCTCTCCAAGAGATTGAGAATCAAATGTTGGTTGGTTGGCGGTGTGCAAGGCAAACGCCCTACCCGCTGTGCTATATCGCTCCAGTTGCAGCGAGCGCACGGGTTGGTGGCGGTGGTAGCGGCGATGTCGGCCCCTCACCCAGCCAGTTTTGAAACACGGACCAAGGAGTCTAACAGTGCGCGAGTCAGGGGCTCACCGGAAAGCCACCCTGGCGCAGTGAAGGTGAAGGTCCGGGTTGTCCTTGTCTTCCTTCCTCTACCCTCCTCGGGGAGCCTCGCAGGGAGGGGGGTCGTGTGGTCGGCGGCTGGGCGGAGGTGGGATCCCAAGGCCTCTCCAGTCCGCCAAGGGCCCTCCACCAGCCGTCTCGCTCGCGGGGAGGTGGAGCACCAGTGTTCGTGCTAGGACCCGAAGGATGGTGAACTGTGTCTGGGCAGGGCGAAGCCAGAGGAAACTCTGGTGGAGGTACATAGCGGTCCTGATGAGCAAATGGGCCGTTGGTCCGACATGGGTATAGGGGCGAAAAAAATGTGTAATTATATTGCAATGTAATAGCAATGCATTGCATTTCAGGTGCCATGTTTTATATCACAGTGTCATGAAACTTTAGTTCTTCAGTTTCAGAGAAGAAATCCAGGCTTGCCTAAAGTCAAACATGTCATGTCATAAATTCCCAGCTGAGTGCTGGGAGATAGTCAAAGGGTGAGAGTGCATTCTTTGCATGCCAGAACCCCTGATTTTGATCCCAAGTATTTCATGGACCCAAGCATCACTGGGAGAAACCCCTGAGCACAGAGCTGAGAGTAACCTCTGAGCACCAGTGGGTGTGCCCCCTTCCCAAAGCCAAATTCCTTATGCCTATGCATTTCACTATAAGACTAATGTATATATGTGTAGATTTGTTGTTTTTTTTTTTGGTTCTTGCTACCTTGCCAACAAGTTTGTCCTCTTTGGACACTAAGGTTTTTATTTGGGGTTATGGGCCATATCCAGCAGTGCTCAGGGATTACTCTTGGCTCTGTGCTCAGGGATCACTCAGGGTAGGGAATAATATGCGGTGCTGGGCTCAAACAAGGTTTGGCTGCGAACAAGACACATACCTTAACTCCTTATCTTTCTGGCCCCAGAGTTTTGTTTTTAAGAAAATTTAAGTTTCTAAATTAGTCACTAATATCTTTGATTTGTTGACATATCTTAGATTAATTTATCTTCTAAGATTTTAATCTATAAACTGGCACTGTTGCACTGTTGTCCCGTTGTTCATCCATTTGTTCGAGCAGGCACCAGCAACGTCTCCATTGTGCGATTTGTTGCTACTGTTTTTGGCATATCAGATACACCACGGGTAGCTTGCCACGCTCTGTTGTGGGGGCGGGATACTCTCGGTAGCTTGCCAGGCTCTCCGAGAGGGAGGGAGGAATCAAACCCGGGTCAGCCGCGTGCAAGGCAAACGCCTACCCGCTGTGCTATCGTTCCAGTCTCCCGGACTACTTACTAGTCCCAAAGTAGTTAGTAGTCGCAAGATCAACCTAAAGTCAACCTGCTGCAAAGTATAAACTAAACTATAAAATGGAATTTTCTAAAAAATATTTTTGCTGATTTACCATTGCTTTGTGGTCCTTCAGAATTTTAGGCATATCTACACAGCCCTGTATGTATATAGAAGTCACTACACTTAACTACCCAAGTTCCAGCAACATCTTACATCTTACATCCTATATCAAAAAGATGCTATAACCTATTTCTTCTGCCCCATCCCCGCTGGTAATTATCATGATTTTCATAGAGAGTAATGTTTATGCACTTGACTTCTCTGAAACATTTCAAAAATTTATTTATTGTGCTTTATTCTGTAGTTGCAGGATTCTGCACTAGAGTATAGACTCCCATTTGTAACAGCTATGGCAAGGTAGTAGAAATACTGATGGTATCATCTATATATTTAGCACCTATCATATTTAAGCATTAAAAATCATTTTAGGGGCTAGAGTGATAGCACAGCGGGTAGGGCGTTTGCCTTGCACGTGGCCAACCCGGGTTCGAATCCCAGCATCCCATATGGTCCCCTGAGCACCACCAGGGGTGATTCCTGAGTGCAGAGCCAGGAGTAACCCCTGTGGATCGCCAGGTGTGACCCAAAAAGCAAAAAAAAAAAAACAAACCAAACAAAAAATCATTTTAGATGTACAAGGAATCACAAGTGGTACAATAGCTTTTATGTACTCTTCCCTGAATTTCCCCCAATGACTTCATGTTGTATAAGTAGTTATATTATCAAACCAATAAGTAGGTATTTGTACAATTAGTGAACCAAATTAGTGACCTAATTTGAATTTTACTGGTGATTTTACAAGTACTCATATCCCCCTCACTCTGAGTTTATAGGTCTATGAAACTTTATCCCATGTGTAGAGTTGTATAACCACCACTACCATCAGATACAGGATAACTGTTCCCCTAGGATGTTTGAGTTTTATTTTGGCCCACTTTGAAGCAAAAATTACTTTATTTTTTTTAATTTAAAGAGAACTAAGATAATAAAAAGTGATCATTTAAAGCATACAGTTCCATGAATTGAAAAGTGCATGCATCTATTATAATTGCCACCCAGACATCTCACAGAATAGGGCTTCTTAAATTATTCAACATACAAACCCTTTTCACCTGAATGGGTAAAATTTTTTGTGAGGGATGAGGGATATAATTGACAGCGCTCAGAGCTTACTCTCGGCTTTGTACTCAGGACCATTTTGGTGGTGGACTCGGAACCATAAGTGTTGTCTGGGATTGGATCTGGGGTTGACCATATGCAAGGCAAACTCTTAACCTGCTGACCCTTCCCTCACCCAAGAAAATTGTACATACCCCAGGTATATAAAATATGTGTGTATATGTATCATTTACTGAAAATTAATAATACATTTATTTTAAGGTAAAATTTTTGTAACCCCCACATTCATTTATGTAATTCCATATGCGATTTCAACCCACATTTTAAGAAGTTTAGTATACAGAACATCCCTATCACCTCACTAAGTTCTGTTATCTCTTTCCATCCAGCCCTCTTTCACTATGCTGAATCACTGTAGCTTAATGTTGCTTGTTCTTTTACTTCATGAAAGTGTGTCCTCTCTGAACTTTGGCTTACAGCTTTGGATTTTAAGATTTTAGACACAGTTTTAATAATATGTATGTAGATAAACAAAGTACAGTCAATTTGTGTAATAAGCCACCATAGAGGATTTCTGGGTATTTGTATAATCTTTTTCTTAATCCTCTGGATTTATATCTCTTTTATTTTCAAGCGTGATGGTTTTATTTTTTAAAATAAATTGCTTCCTTAACCCTTTTCAGGGTTTTGGCAAACGTTATATTTGAATTGTCCATATATCTTTACTTATTTTAATTATGTCCCATTCTTTAAATAGCTGTTTGAACTATGAAATTTATTGTGTTGTTTTTGTGGTTATTGTTCTTTTAATAAAGAGGATTATCCAGGGACACATGTTATAGTCACAAACCTTTTATCAGAGGTATAGATAATTGAAGCAGAATGGTTGTTCATTCTGGAACATCATAAATTGGGCTGTGGCAGGGAGGACATAATGCCACATTATTCAAAGGGAGGCATAAATGCTTGCCTACATTCCTTTTTTTGTTTTGTCCTACTTCTTTTCCTTTCATCCACCCACCTTCTTTTTCCTTCCATTCTTTTGACCGTTTCATTCTATTTTCTCTTTTACTGACTACTACTGTCTCTTATCCTCCTCTCTATTTTCATCCCTTTTTATTTATAATGTCTTATTTGCCTTACTTTCCTCTTTCCTTGCTTTGTCTTCCTATTTCAAGCTTTTGGTTACTGGCTTCTCAGTTTAGGAGAGTATAACCGTCATCCCAATCATCATTATGGTTATTACAGTATCCTTACCCCTTCCCTTTATCTGTAAAGAAGGACCCAGAGCACATACATCAGCTCCAAAAGAATGCTATTTGAAATGAATTCTGTACAGTGGTCAGGGTGTTCTTTTGTGCACATAGTCCTGTTACAATGCCCTCTAATGTGTAGTGAAGAGTAAGGCTTTTCAGTCAGACATATGGGTTCAGAACCTATATTTATTATTATCTATTTCATCTTGGCTATTTTTTAACTTCTTGATTCCAGTTCCCTCAGATTTCAAGCGAGAACAATAAACCCACCTTAGAGTTGCAGTGAGCATCTCTATTTTGGTCATCTGTTGCTGTCAGCAATCTGTCTGTCATGTATGTCAGCATATATGGTACTAGCTATTGTGGGTAGGTGGACACAAAGAAGAAACTCCTTTTGCCTAACAGTTGATTTCATTCCTTATGTGGTATGGAGAAGATATGTTCCCAGGGTAAGTGAAGTTTAGGCTTGAACTATCCCAGTCATCACTTGTGCTGTGGATTCTTGCATTTTTCTTTGTCATGAATTCTGGCATATTCCAGAAGAGAAAGTTTAGAGATGCTGGTATTGAGGACAGTGATCCTTAAAAATAGTCATTGAGTTATAGATACATTGCTTCTCCCAATTGTTGCGTCATTCTACTATGTGTGTTGTGGGCATGAGTAATTTTTTAAGTCTTGTGTCATTTAAATATCGGATATTGCTATGAAAATTATTTCTTCTACTTGAACAGATTTACTTGATATTTTAGGAGGAAAGGTGATAAATAATTACATCTATTATTAGTGGTATTTTTCTATTTAATATTCTATACTATTAGTTCTGTACAATAGTCATTAATGGAACCAGATGTTTGCATTTCAGTCATTCTGAACTTTACACTTAAAGATTTTCCACCATCATCTTGGTTCTAGGGAAACTTGATCTAGGTTGTGAATTTAATCAAAATTTTACTTCATTTGCAATTTATCCTATTTTCCCCCTTTCTAGGTAGCTTAAAATATAAAATCATTTTTAGTGTATTTTATTAACTCTGCTTCTATTTGTCATTTTGTTTTCATCTGATATTTTGGGGCATTTGTTTTATTTATTTATTTATTTATTAAATTTATTTTATTGAATCACCATGTGATTTGAATCACCATGTGATTCAAAGAAGTTACAAAGTTCTCAGGCTTATGTCTCAGTTATACAATGCTCAAACACCCGTCCTTTCACCAGTGCCCATATTCCACCACCAAAAAGAAAAAAAAAAGAAAAAAACCCAGTATACATCCCACTCACCACCCCCCAACCACCCCTCCTGTATAACTGAAAAATTTCACTTCCTTTTCTCTTTACCTTGATTACATTCCATATTTCAACACAATACTCACTATCGTTGTTGGAGTTTCAACACAGAATTCACTATTCTTGTTGGAATTTATCCCCCAAGAATACGGCCCTATTGACAGGGAAATATTTGATAATTAGTTTTCCACTGATGAGAATGAAGAGATATAAATTAGGGTTTATATTTATATTAGGATTAGGATTTCTGTATTTCAGTAATTAAGTCCAGGGAGATTTAAGTTGGAAATTGAATCATTTCCCTTCCTGGGGCAGCATGAAGCAAAATCTTAGTTCACAGTCTGGAAACATGGCTGCAAGCACTCGCTGGAACCCCAAGTCATATACCTGGCTCTGGATCCTGCTCGTTCAGCAGCAAAGCGGCTGTGCAAAGGCATGGCCACCCGGGTCGAATCTCGGCGGAGCTCGAGCCGGCACAGGCCCCAGCCCGAGACAGGGCATTTGTTTTACATTTATGCTTGAGTATCAGAAATAAAATTAACTTCAATTTTGGCATTACAGTCAGATTTATTAATTTTTTTCCATTTTTTTTATTGAATCACCATGGAAAAAGTTACAAAGCTTTCAAGTTAAATTCTCAGTCACTTAATGATCAACCCCCCACCCCTTCACCAGTGCACATGTTCCACCACCAAGAACCCCAGTATACCCCCTATCCCACCCCCCTCCCCACCTGTGTGGCTAATGATCTTCACTTTATTCTCTCTATACTTTGAATACATTCAATATTTCAACAGAAAACTCACTATTATTATTTGGAATTTTCCCCCAACAATCAAACCTGCTGAAAAGGCATTATTTGATAATTTGTTTTCCATTGCTGAGAATGAAGAATAGATTTCTGATATTTTAACTCAGTTCACAGTCTAGATGCATTTCTATAAGAAGCCGCTAGGTGCCAAAATTGGTTAGTAGACCTCTAAGATCATAGTCTTTAGGGAGCAGAGGAGCCGTTTTTGTGTGTGGCTTCTCCGGATCTCATCTGGGCGGAGAGCGCAGATTTATTAATTGAAGCACTGGTTCTCAGTGATTTGTAATGGGGATCACAGTAATGTATATTCGTTTTCTCCTGTCCCTCCAGATTCTTCTGCAGAACCAGAATTTGTCTTTAGTCACTCTACCTCTTCTTGCATCCTCTTAGTGATTCTCACTGAATTTTTCTGATTTTCCCAATTTGTGGGAGATTGGAATGGGAAAAGGACGGAAGAGGGTGTGGAATGAGGGAGAGAGACAGAGTTGATTGGTGAAGTTATGTGGGGCTTATGGATATCAGAAAAGAGAAAAAGTTGTAGGTGCGGGACATAAGAAGGATTATTCCTAGAGTTTCTTCATAGGTTTGAGAGGAGACAGATCTTTAAATCTAGTTCAGTCCAGTTCTGCCAGTGGGTCACTCCTGAGCACCTGCCAGTGGCTCACTCCTGAGCACAGAGCCAGGAGTAGCCTCATGAACACTGCAGGGATATAATAAACACCAACCCCCATTCAAAAATAAAATATTTACAGTTAATTGACCTCTTTTCATGGCACAGGGACCACCCTTATTTTTATTTAGGGGATTTGAGGCAGATCAGGAGATAATACTTAACTTGTGCTCTCTTAATCTAAGCACTTGCCTTCTAATCCCAGTTGCCCTGTCCGTTTACCTTGACACTTTGTGTAAATTAATTTCCTAACCCCAACTTTGTAAAACACAGATCAAAATATTACCTACTTTCTAGGTGTGCTGTAAGGTGTAAATGACACATCATATTGTTTGATCCATTATAAGTAATCAATGTTTGCTATTTTCAGTTTTCTTTTTATTCTCAGTCTAGCACAGTGCCTGACACAAACAGACAATCAGCAATGGATACTAAATAGATTTTTTTTAAATTGGGGAATAGTATTTAAGGGTCATATACAGTGATGCTAAGAGGTTACTCCTGGTTCTGTGCTCAGGGATCACGCAGTGGCAGTGCTTGGAGAACCATCTGCAGTACTGGGAATTGAACTGGTGTTGGTTGCATGCAAAGCAAAGGTTTTAACCCCTCTACTGTTTCTCCAGCCCCCTTAAATTATTTTTTTTGGTCTTTCTAAATGATTTTCAGTTTATAATTGACACATGAATAATGGGGGTTGAGAGGTGGGTGATAGGTGTGCCAATCCCTCATGCTGTTGAAAACACTTGTATGTATAACTTTAGATTCCACCGAAAGTTAATTACTAGTTTCCTGCTGTTGACCAGAAGCCTTACTGATATGACAATTTATGCATAAATATATGTATTATATACTATATTCTTTGCTTTTGGCTTTTTGAGTCACATCCGGAGATGCTCAGGGCTTACTCCTGCCTCTGCACTTAGAAATTACTCCTAGTGGTGCTTAGGGGACCTTATGGGATGCCAGGAATTGAATCCTAGTCAGTTGCATGCAAGGAAAATTCCCTATCTGCTGAACTATCACTCTGACCCCTGTATACTGTATTCTTGCTGTAAAGTTGGCCAGAAAATGTTTAAAAAATTATGGAAAATATATTTTCAGTACTATATTTATTGATATCTTAAGTTTATATCATGCTTGCAAGAAAATCTGTATATAAGTGGACCCACGCAGTTCAAATCCATATTGTTCAACTGTATTTCCAATGCATTGTATATTTGGAGGTATTTGTTTTACAGTTATTTGCACATAACTGTGTATGTTATCATTTGATTGCATAATCCCTGTAGCTGTGAGACTCTTGCTTATTGAGTATTGTATCTACCACATAGTTTTTTTTTTTCACATACAGCTTTTTTAAAAAAAATTATTTATTTTTACCTTTGCGGCCCCGCGCGAGATCGACCCCGGAGGCAACTGAACCACTTTGGACACGAGCGGCGCCCCCAAAATGCCTCCAAACTGTGTGCTGGGAGCTTCTGGCCCAGGCGCTGCCAGCGAGTGATGCAATTACCAAAAGAATTCTCCTTGGACTTTATAAAGAAACCCAAAACCGCGCGGCCGCGGCAGCCTAATGTCATCTAATCATCAGCAATATGAAATGGTTCCTTTGTAATGGGTTGGACTTTGGGGGGACCAAAATAGGGTTAAAGTTTGTAGCAACGTGTAATTTCTGGCTGTACTTTCCCTGGACTTTATACAGAAATTCAAAGCCGCGAGGCTGCTGCCATGGCCGCGCAACCTATTGTCATTTAATCATCACCAATATGAAATGGTTCCCTTTTAACGGGTCGGACTTTGGTGGGAAATCCTAACAAGAATAGTAAGTCTTTTGCTGAAATATTGAAGGCCACCAAAGTGGTAGCCATCTCTATAGACTGAACTAAGCCATATCCCCACGCCGGCTGAGAAGAAATATCCTTCTTTCTCGGGAAGAAACGCGGCGTGGCGTTAACCATAGTATGATGTCCATTAAGCTGACACGGACCTGGTGCCGTGGGAATCGGATACAAGGGAATAAATTATTGTGTACTTGGAACAGCGGGACGCTGGTGGAATCTTGAGCCGGGGCCCATACCAGCATATTACTTTTGGTTCCAGAAACTGCTTGCAGACATTCTACCAGACTATCAACTAAGCCAGAGCCCCACACCGGCTGATGACGAGAAATAACCATCTCTTTTGGTTTGTTTTCCCTTTGTCAGGCAGCGTGGTGATTACTAAACAGGCGTGATCTCGGTGGCGTGGGACGAGGGGGGAAAAAAAATAGAAAAGTTATGTAACAAACAGCGGGACTTAATATCTCTACATTCTCAGCAATGGAGAGCCATCAAATGCTTCCTTGACAGTGGGACTGTCTTCTCTTTTTTGGGGGGAAACCCTAGCAACAATAGTGAGTTATGTGTTGAAACATGGACTGTAACCAAGATAAAGCGTAAACGAAGTGAAACTTATCACTTACAAGGGCGGGGACTGGGGGGGCAGGAGGTATAATGGGGTGGTTGGTGATGGAATATGGGCACAGGTGAAGGGAAGGGTGATTGAGTACTGTATAACTGACATAATCCTGAGAACTTTGTAACCCTCCACATGGTGATTCAATAAAAATTTAAATTAAAAAAATTATTTATTTTTAATTGAGTCACTGTGAGAACAGTTACAGGGCTTTCAGGATCAAGTCTCCTTCATACAATGATCAAACACCCATCCCTTCACCAGTGCACATGTTCCACCACCAAGAACCCCAGCATATCCCCCCTCCCACTCCCCCTCTGCCTGTGTGGCAGATGATTTTCACTTTACTTTCTCCTTACTTTTATTACATTCAATTTTCGACAAAAAACTCACTATCATTATTTGGAGTTTTTTCCCCAACAGTCAGACCTGTCAGAAAGGCATCATTAGATCATATGTTTTCTATTGTCGATAACAAATAGCATATGATGTTGCACGGTCATGAAAGCGGCCGTCCAGTTTTGGGATTCTGGTATTAAGTCCAGAGGTATTTCTGCCAGCAGCTGCTGTATTCCGAGATTGGTTTGTGTGCCTCTGGGATCATGGCTGTTCAGGAGCGGAGGAGCTGTCTCTGGGCGACCTCTCGGGGTCTCATTTGGGCAGGAGGCAGGGCCGGTTCTGTCCCCCCATCTCAAGATTCCCCATGCATCCCATCACTGCAGGCTCCTACCTCTCTGTCCAGTTGGTTCTGAACGGTGGAGGTCACCATGTTGCCGCAAAGGGGAAAAGGCTGAGGGACAGAAACCCTTCCCTTCCCAGGGCTGCACGGGGCCGTAGCTTAGTTCACAGTCTAGGATTATATCTGCCAGCAGCCGCTGTGTTCCAAGATTGGTTTCTGTGCCTCTGGGATAATGGACGCTCAGGGGTGGTGGAGCCGTTTGTGAGCATTTTTTTTTTTTGTGTATCAGGAAAGGTCCTGTGGCTTATGTGGCTGCGCAGTTTGGGGAGATATCCCAGTCCCACATACTAGAGCCATGTTAGCAGAAGCTCAGTGTCGCCGGGACTCCATCTGGAGAAGGCAGGGATGCTGCACCTTCTCCGTTTGGCTGTGTGGCAACCCTGGTGTTGTTGGCCTGGTCTGGGGTCCAGAGCATTCTCTGGCTTGTGGTGTGTGCCGGCCCGGATTCTTCACTGCTGGCTGCTGTGGCAAGATGGCCCCGAGCGCGGATTGAGGGCGTGACTTCCGCCGGCAGGGGCAGGCTGGAAGCTGGACTGGCGCCGCCCTGTTCCAGTGCCCCACCCCCCCACAGTTTGGAGATATCCCAGTCCCACATACCGGAGCCTTGTTAATAGAAGCTCAGTGTCGCTGAGACTCACATACAGCTTTGAACCTGGCACATGTTCTGTAACTGGACTCAATCTGTACTTCGCTTTTCTATAGAAGAGTCTTTCTATATCAAGGGTCTGTTTATTCATCTTGGCTATTGAAGTGCTTGTGGGAAGTAAATAACATACTTTGAAACCTGTAGGATAATCCAGTGTATTGGGAAGTCTAATTTATTGAGTAATTACTAGAATTTTAGAATAGGTTCTTTTGACTAGATGGGAAAATGTATCTTAGCTAAGTATGTTTAAATCTTAAAGTAGAAAACAGGCTTTTAAAAAATACATATCAAGGATTGGAGTGATAGTACAGCAGGTAGGGCATTTGCCTTGCATGCGGCCGACCCGGGTTCGAATCTCATCATCCCATGCTGAGTACTGCCAGGAGTAATTCCTGAGTGCATGAGCCAGGAGTAACCCCTGAGCATCGCCAGGTGTGACCCAAAAAGCCAAAAAAAAAAACCCCAAAAATTAAAAATCAAAATGATGGCATTAAGAGCTTTGCCCAGATTCTCATATTATTGCCTCAGGATGATATAATACATAATAATATATTGTTGTATCTGGTTAATTTTATCATGTTTGGTTAATTTTACTGTTTTTGTCTTAGGTCCTATTTTTGTACCTTTAAACACTGAATATTTGAATATTGTCTTCTCTGTTCAGTTCATGAAACTCCATGATTAGCAATTCTGATTTAAAGCAGTGAGTCTCAACCTCTTAGTGTATGAGGTGATCTTTTAATTATCCTGCTTAATAGATTTTAATGAAGATGTAAAAAGACTATTTCAGATGTGGTTTTGACAGAAATTTTGAGCTTCCAACTTGGTGTCCTCCACTGATTTATATATTATTCAGTATTTTTATACATTAATTTTTTCTCCAGTATATATTCAAACTTTTTAGAATCCTTTAAATAGTGCTGTACTATCCTGTGGTGAGGAAATGCTGATCTTCCAATTTTTGCTGAAAGTTTAACCAGCAAAGAGCTCAAGAGGTTTTTTAATCAGTAATAAGATTAGTGATAAAACTACAAGAATAACATTCTGTCATTCTAGTCACATCTTCCCCTTCCCCCTTTCTGCATAATAGTTAGGTTTTAAGTAGCATGCAAGTAAAAATATCTCTGAATGTTTATGTTGTCCATAGAGTTGCATTTCATTTTAAACTGTAGATTTAGTCACAGAAATTTAAGCTTAATTTATAAATAAGCTTAATATATATATACATATATACATATATATATAGATAGATAGCTTTTTAGGTCACTCCTGGCATTGCACAGGGGTTACTCCTGGCTCATGCATCAGGAATTACTCTTGGCGGTGCTCGAGGGACCATATGGGATGCTGGGAATCGAACCTGGGTCCACCACGTGCAAGGCAAATGCCCTATCTGCTGTGCTATTGCTCCAGCCCCTAAAACAATATTTTTAGAATACAAACAACTCTTTTTTTTTTTTTTTTGCTTTTTGGGTCACACCTGGCAATGCACAGGGGTTACTCCTGGCTCTGCACTCAGGAATCACCCCTGGCGGTGCTCAGGGGACCATATGGGATGCTGGGAATCGAACCCGGGTTGCCCGCTTGCAAGGCAAACGCCCTACCTGCTGTGCTATTGCTCCAGCCCTGTAGAATACAAACAACTCTTTGGAAGTTATTTGTGCCTTTGGTATTTAATTCAATTTACCATTTAACCATCTCATGTTCGTTAAGTGAAATGAAGTTCAAATTTGTGTATCTTTAATTTTCTTAAAATAAAATATGCCTATTTAATCAGAGTGACAAAGTAGGAAGATAAATTTATCAAAGAAGCGAGAAAAATGAGCATATTTAAATGAACCTGTTCACCTTCATAATCCCAACTGAAGCATTTTAAAACATGGAGAAACCATATTAGTGTTAAAGGCCAGGAAGGGATTCCATTTTCTTACTGCAACAGAAGAATTTTTGCAAGATACACAACTAGCCCAAAAGAAGCTAAGAGTTGAATTAAAATTAAAAACCAGTAAACTTCTAGGCAGAGTCTGTTCTCATCTTGCCCTTTGGAGAACATGCTAGATTAGAAGCCTTTCATTAGATTTACAGATACAGTATAATGTATCTCAGGGAACTAGCTCACAATGGAATTTCTTTTTTTTTTAATAATTTATTTTTTAATTAGTGAATCACAGTGAGGGTACAGTTACAGATTCACACATTTTTGTGCTTGTTTTTCCCTCATGCAATGTTCGAGAGCCCATCCCTCCACCAGTGTCCATTCTCCACCACTTATGAACCCAGTATCTCTCCCACCCCCCTATCACATCCCCCCCCACCCCACTCCACCTCTGTGGCAGAGCATTCCAATTTGTTCTCTCTCTCTCCTTTTGGATGTTGTGGTTTGCAATAGGGGTATTGAGTGGCCATCATGTTTAGTCTCTAGTCTACTTTCATCCTGCATCTCCCTCCCCGCTCGGGATTTCCAATCTCATTTTACTTGGTGTTCCCTTCTCTATCTGGGATGACTTTCCCCCAGTGTGTGAGGCTAGCTTCCAAGCCTTGGAGTCAACCTCCTGGTATTATGTACTATTCTTGTGTATTAGTTTCCTACTCTGCCATTTTATATTCCACAGATGAGTGCAATCTTTCTATGTCTGTCCCTCTCTTTCTGGCTCATTTCACTTAGCATGATACTTTCCATGTTGATCCACTTATATGCAAAGCTCATGACTTCATTTTTCCTAACAGCTGCATAGTATTCCATTCACAATGGAATTTCTTGATCACTCTGGCACCCACTGTTCTGCACCCCTTTCTAAAAATGTGCTTTCCTGTCGAACTATACAACCATTTCTTGCAACCATGTAGACGAGATAGGTCTCGAGGATATGAATCTGCCACCTTCCAACCTGATGGCTTGTTAATAAATATCTTTCTCTTCCTGCAGTGTCTCTTTACTTTTTTCATCGTTTTTTTCTCTTCTGGTTTTGGGGCCACTCCCAGCTCTGCTCAAATTATGCTCAGGGATTACTCCTGGACTGGGTTGGAGCGATAGCACAGCGGTAAGGCATTTGCCTTGCATGCCGCCAACCCGGGTTCAATTCCTCTGCCCCTGAGAGCCTGGCTGTATTCTATATGCCAAAAACAGTAACAAGTCTCACAGTGGAGACATTACTGTTGCCCGCTCGAGCAAATGTGAGATGTGACATGTGATGCTAGGGATCAATCCCAGGTTGCAGCGTGCAAGGCAAGAGCCTTACTATGCTATCTCTCTCTGGCCCCTCCTGACTTACTCTTTGGCAGTGGATGGAACTGGGCTTTCACAGTTACAGATACAGAGCAGATGGGATCATTCTGAAGGGAAAGATTGAATTGGGGATTGGGACAACCTGTAGGTGCTTCCAGTTGACTTGCTTTTCCAGTTTTTGATGGATTAAAAGAATTACCAGGAATGTCATGAAGTCATACTGAGTGTAAAGCAGGCCCATGCATTTGGACATTTCTTTGATAAAACAGAAGGAAAGGCCACACATGCTCTGTTTTTGGAGTGAGGGTCAAGTCAGTTTACAAAATATTTACATGAATTTAAAGTTTCTCCTTTGGGATACCATGCATGATCCCAGCTCTTTCCCTATTTCTCTTCACATGCTGTATGTGAACATGTATGTGAAGACTGCCAACCAGTCTTCTACTAAAAGTAATCATCAGAACACTAGACTTGAAGAGAACCTATGGGGTGGGGGCGGTGGGAGGGATGCTGGCGTCATTGTGGAGGAGAATGGGCACTGGTGAAGGGATAGTCGAACATTGTATGAGTGAAACACAAGCACGAAAATATGTAAATATGTAACTGTACCCACATGGTGATTCATTAATAAAAAAATAATAATAAAAGAATTTACTCAGCTATTGTCTGCCAAAAGATTTTAAAGCATCGATTATATAAAAGCATAAAAAAAGAAAACAGAAACAACAATAAGAACAAAGCAACATGAGGTTTATTGGGGAAAAACACTTATGAGGCAGAGGAAGAAAATATTTCAAAAGTATTTTTCTAGATAAAATGAATATTTTTATTAGCTTTGTCCTTTCTATTGAGTACAAAAAGGTACAAAGTAAGCAATAAAAGCAAACTCGAGTTTAAAGAAGAAGAGATAATTAGAATGAGAATCGAGACTATACTAAGAGTATAGGCAAAACATGAAAACACTATGAAAGGGAAAAAATAAGGAGTTTAAATACTGTTAGAAAATCCATCATCGCTATTGATGGATTAAAATATTGACACATAAATAAATGTCACAAAAAAGAGTGTCATGGGGCTGGAGTGATAACACAGCGTTTGCCTTCACGAGGCCAACCCAGTTTGATTCACAGCATCCCATATGGTCCCTTGAACACCGCCAGGAGTAATTCCTGAGTGCAGAGCCAGGAGTATAATCCCTGTGCATCGCCAGTGTGACCCAAAAAGGAAAAAAAAAGAGTGTCATTAGAGGGGCTAGGGATACAGTAGAGATAGGAGGCTTGCCTTGCATGGGGCAGACCAGACTTGGGTCAATCCCTGGCACCCTATTCGGTTCCTCAAGCCCACCAGATGTAATTCCTGAGCACAGAACCAGAAACAACCCCTTAGCATCACCGGGTGTGGACCCCAAACCAATGAAATAAAATAAGAGTGTCATTAGGCAATCTTCATAGTAAATAAAAATAGTGAAACTGGAGAAAATGGGATGGATGTTTAAAAAGGCAAACTTGGGAAATTCTCCCCAAAATGTAGGGCTTGAAAGATAGTACAGATGTGTTTGCCTTGCATGCAGCTGATCCTAGTTCCTAGTTTGATCTCCAACATCATATATGTTCCCCCAAGCACTTCCAGGAATAATTCAAAAAAGCACAAATCCATGTTAAATAAGTGCTAATCAACTCCTGTTGTGACCTCCAAATATGAATAAATTAAACTAAAATAAAATGAAAGAGCAGTGAGAGAGAAAGAAAGATTGGTCAGATATATAGACTATTGTTCTTAAGAGAATTAGAAACTAGATTAAATAAACAAGTCAATTAAGCATGCCATTATAATAAAAGATAATAAAAAAGATAATAAAAAGATATAATAAAAGATAAAAAAAGTTTTCATCTATAAAAGAACTAGATCTGCACATTATGCTTATTATGTCCCAGAGGTACCAGAGAAAATAACAGAAGATACCAATAATTAGATACATCCTGGAAATTTTTATGTTAATTTCAAGGCTAAAGCAAAGATATAAAAAACAGTATTTATTACCAAGTCTCCTAAGAGAAAAAATAGCTTGTCTCCTCCAACTAAGAAGCTGATACAAAAATTATTTGCATTATTAAATGCCAAAAGACAATAAAGCAATGTTTATAAATTTTAGGAGAAAATGTTTGTGACCCAGAATTTCTAAATTCACCAAATTATAAAGCAAACAGTCCAACCATGGGAAAATCGTGAAATGAAAAGATTAGTGGTAAGCAAAGGAAACAAACTTATGATTATACAATATAAATAAAGCTCAAACAGAATGTAAACAGTTTTAGTGTTTATTGAAGATAAAAATAACAATAGTGCCTTTCAAATATAGGACAATATAAAAAGGAAAAAATAGTTTCTTCTCAATTTAGGTGACTTTTAGTAGATTAAATTTAGGATTAATATTTGAACCGACAATTCTTTAAAAATAGCAATCAGGTTAAAATTCCAATCAGGAGAAAAATTTCTCATCTTTCTCCACTGCCTATACATTTTCTTTAACTGTTAATACATATTGCTTTTAAGTACTTAAAAAGACTAATTGTAAAAATACACTAAAACATGAACATTGTAGATAAACTGGAGGTAAGATTTTGTGATATATGTATCTTTGGTAACTATAGATACAAATTAATAATGTATATGTAAATCTGATGTAGCTCCCCAAATTCTAAACATACATACAATTTGACATAGCTATAAAACCCATGGATTCCAATTATTAGAATTACCCAGCATTTCCTTCTATTCTTCTCCCATAATGCACCTGTATTAAATTTTACAGTAGAAAATTAATAAAATATAATATCCTGTGGATATAGCAGTTATAATTTATTAAAGGCAAATTGTTATTGAATAGTATTTTTTCCTCCAAATTAAAAAATACCTTTATTATAAAACATTAAAAAATAGCAATAAAACTTGTTTCTGAGGGTCAGGGCCATAGCTCAAATGTCTGGGATGCAGACTTTGCATGCAGGAATCATGGTTTCAATCCTCAGAACTGCATGCAGACCTGCTAAGAGTATCCTCTAAAGCAAACAAAAGTAATGACATCTATGATCTGAAAGTAGGCTGGGGATGTGGTTCAGGTTGCATATGCAAGGCCCTGGGTTTGATTTTTGATCTGTATGCCTCTCCATCTTGGCAGTTGGCACCTGAGCACTGCTGAGTGCCTCGTGAGGGAAAAATTAATTTTGAAACAGGATTTTAATAAAAATCAGTAAGCAGAACAGAGATCTGAACTAGAAGTATAAGTTGGTTTTTTAAAATAAAAAGAATTAAAAACTAACTTTTCTTAAGCAAGTAAAAATATACAAAATAATTTAGATCACAAATTCAAAGAAAATGCAGTTTTGTACTAACTACGATATTAAGTGAATACCGCAGCAAACTGATTCAATTAATATGATGCTGGACACTGAAATTTTATAAAAAACTCACCAAAGAGCCACTCTAGTTGTTAAAATGATTTCCCCCTAGTAGGATTATACAACTTTTCTACTTTGTGCTCTTGAGTGTAAAAAAATTCTACTGTAAGCAGTTTTAAAATCAGATACGAATAAAGACCAACTGAAAAAAACAATCTACTACCCCATTTCCCAAGACAAAGTGGAAATTGTTTCTTTTTAGCTTTAAAAGTAGAAGTAACAGCCTTTCTAAAATTTAAGTGAAACCAAATATTGATGTGCAGTGAAAGTACTGCCAAGGTTCAGGGAGCCTGTTAATGGGCCTGAGAGGCCCTGTGACTCTGGGATGACTAATGGCTCAGGGACTACTAATGGCAAATTGAATTTCTAGATCACTGGCTGCCTTCATGACTCTGATGTCTCCAGTACAGGAGAGCATGGATACCAAGTGCCATACAAACATACTAAGTAATCCTTGTTGCAGTTCAAAGAAGAGTGGAAAGCTGTGTACAAAGTGCCCCAAATTTTGCACATTTAGACCACAAGATTAAAAAAAAATACTAGTAATATGAATAGTTAAAGTTTATTTGGCTCATAAAATAAAAAGAGTGAAGACTGGTTTTCCTGTAGACCACTCTATATATACTTCACAAAAGACTATATTGCTTGCTTTTGTTTCTAATGAAAAAAATCTAAAATACAGCAAGGCTTTCTTTTGCAAGTTAGAAGCACTGTAGGATGTACTCTTTGTATTTTCCATTAAAAAATGTGAAAGTTGGGAGAGATAGTACTTAAGGGGTTAAGGTGCTTATCTTACATGTGGTGGACCCCAGTTCAATTCGAGGCACTGCCAAGAGTGACTCCTGAGCTCGAATTCAGAAGAAGCCCCTGAGCACCACCAGGTTTGGCCTAAAAGGCAAAACCAAACCAAACCAAACCAAACCAAAGCAAACAAAAACCAGAAAAACAAACAAACCCAAACAAAACCCACTAAAATACAAAAAAATCAAGGGAAAGGAGTAGGTAAAAGAAGTATTTTCTCCACGCTAAAGGATATTTTCAAAGGATAAGTCATTTAAGTATAATTTGTACATATCTTATTTAGCAAATGCAATCATTCTTTCCCATTTTAAAAATGACCACCCAGTATTGTACAGTACATTTAAGTAACATTGTGTTCTCCACCAACCTTATTTAGTGAGAAATGTAAATGAATGAGGATGTTAGAATGTAGTCAGTAAAATACACAGAAATAATGTAAAGGCTGTTAAAACAGTGAGTCTGAGAAGGTAACCTTTCCCAAACCCCTATTCCTAAAGATCTAGAGTTAATTGAATTGTATCTCAAATTTACCAAATTACCCTAGATGGTAACTTTGGGAAACACATCCTTGGTTATTTATGACTCATTATTAGCATATCAAAGGGAATGCAAGATACCCAAAATTAAAAAAAAAATAAAATAAAGCTGCAGAACTTTGTACAACATTTCTCCAAAATTGTGCCCAAGAAACCACTTTTTTCTATAACCCTAAATAAAATGCTCAGGGTTGAAATACATGTTAAGAAATATCTGGAGCTGGAGTAATTCCCAGCATCCCATATGGTCCCTTGAGCACTACCAGGAGTAATTCCTGAGTG
The DNA here is from genome assembly GCF_027595985.1 of Sorex araneus. Classification (NCBI taxonomy): domain Eukaryota; kingdom Metazoa; phylum Chordata; class Mammalia; order Eulipotyphla; family Soricidae; genus Sorex; species Sorex araneus. The sequence goes on along the minus strand of NC_073313.1, from coordinate 46,466,717 downwards.
CAGAGAGCCAGGAGTGACCCTTGTACATCGCCTAGTGTGACCCAAAAAGAAAAAAAAAGAGAAATATCTAAGAAATATCTAATTAAAGTGCACACTAGTATAGAAAAAGCTTAAGTCAAGACATTGGCTTAATGTTTGAAGGTTGTCTGTCTTGAAAAATAACATGTCACACATCCTTAATATTACATCAACTTCTTTTGTTTTGCTAAATAAAAATGAAGCACTTTTAGCTACAGCTTTCTCAAAAGACTGAAATCTCAACAAAGGGGAAAACTAGGATATACTCAGTGCTATTTATAGAAAATATAGCTATAAAGTTCCAGGTAGTGCTTTGTCCTTATTTCTTTCTCTTGTTATGGCTGACATTTAATAGCAGATTATAGGCCTTTAATCCTTGTCCTGCCTTTTAAGCTAAATGAGGGCTAACTACAAAATAGATATTTCCCTTCTTTTTCTCTTCCTAAAATCTGCCCTATCTCCTAAATATTTTCATTACCTCTCAGGTATTACCTCTCAGTAATACATTTTCAAAAAAAGTGCTATGTGCTAAGTGCTATGATTAAATCATAACAGTACATCAAGGATTTTTTTTATCTGCATGGTTAGGTGAGCACCATATAGATTGGCGAATAAGGAGGGCTTCATTAATTAAGGAAGTAACTTTTGAGTTAAGAATCATGATATGAAGCCAGTATAAAGTTTTGTAAACAGATAGTTGGGCACACATTCATTTTTGAGAATTTCCATTTATAAAAAGCATTTTTCATCTACAAACGGGGCTCCCAGATTTAGGTGTGTGCTTTGGCTATCAAGTTAAATTTCTTATTTCAAATGTTTGTTTTCAAAAGAGTTGTTTACAGAGTGGGCAGCTGTAGCTCTTCTGTTTCTGTCATGTTAATGCTTTTGAGGCCCTTTTTAGGAAATGGTGTTTTAAAGTAAAACACCCGGCAGTTACCCAGTCATCGATTTGGGTAGCATAATTTGATAGCATATATTTGGACCTTGTTACTAACCAGAGCAGTTTGAATGAACATTTGCTAGTATATAATGGCTATCTGAGTTATACAAGTATTAAGTTCAGTTCAGATTTAAAACGCATCACTGCAATAGTGTTCTAATATTAAACAATTTCACTTTCATCATTCTAAGCTCTTCCACAGCCTCCCTTGGTATCTTACGACTATTAACTAGTTTTTAATTAAACTGATCTATCTTTAGAAGTAAATTTCAAATCTGAATAGTCACTAAAATGAACTTAACAAATTACATGGATTCCCATAATTAAATACTAATTCCTGTAATAAAGTAGTTTTGGAATGAACAGAATAAATCATCTAGCTTACTTTGAAATTTCAGTATACCCTATGTTTCTTATAAACAGACGAGGGTAATTTTTTTCACCAACTGCTCAAAAACATGTGCTGTAAAGAAAAGGGATTTCCATTATCAAATTTACATCAAATGAAACACAGTTACTACTACATTGACACAATTAGGCAAGAGGAAAACTCTTGCTATTATCCATTACTCTCTTCCCATACCATGTGTCCTACCCTAATATCCAGAAGATGTCTTAAGAATAGGTTGTGAGATAAACATCTGATCTTGTAGTTTTCTTTTCCACTGGTTTCATTTTTATTAGTGTGTCTGTATGTGAGCATCAATGACTTTTGTCACAGGCAGTGTTCAAAATCTATTAGTCTATTGCTCTCCAATTTCTGGAAGACTTGAATGTGCCTTCTCTGATCAAATATTATACAGGCGATAGGTATTCTCACGCAAGACAGCCATGGTGTGTGATAATGGCTGATTTTTGGCACTTGCTATCTTCTTCACTGTATGCAGGGCCATGCCTGGGAGGGCACATGGACAATATTTTTTGGAGATGCCTTGAGGGAGGAAATAGGGGGCATCAGTTTCTACGAGGATTCTCTCTAGTGGGATCTTCTTCACACTTGCCCGTACTTGCTCAGCAGAGGTGTAAGAGAGAACTGCTGTAAACCCCACAGACATGTTGGGAAAATAATTCAAGAGTGGCTCGATGACTGGGTAACTGCCGGTGAAGCAATGCCTATGGATCTTATAGTCAGGGGGCACATATTTTTTCATGATTTGCAGTAAATCTTCATCCGCTTCCCTGCAGTGAATTACTAAGGGCTTGTTTAGAGACACAGCTAATTGCAGTTGTCTCTCAAATACCCTGTGCTGCACCCTGATGGGTGTTTGGCTCTTGTAAGAGTAATCCAAACCAATTTCTCCAAATGCTACAGCCTTGGGGTGATTTAAAGCTTGCAGAATTCTTTCCTCGTATCTCCGGTTGTAGTAAGTAGCAAAATGAGGATGACATCCGAAAGCGCCCCACACCAGCTCCTCTTCTAATAGTTTTTCCCATAGGCCATAATCTAGTGAGCGAGGGTCGCAGAAATTTGAAATGCAACCTTGAAATTCCTCAGGGAAAAAATAATGATACATTTTTCTAAAGTTGGCAAATGTCCCTCTATAGGACAATTTGTTAAAGAGCATGTCCAAATGACAGTGACTATCAATAAAATCTCCCTTTACCTCTCCCCAGTTTTCACTTGGTAAATGGGTTGATGCATGCAATCCCCAAGAAACTGAGGCTTCCTGCTCTTGGAATATTTTCTTTGTTGGATCTGGTTCTAAATTTTTCTGGATGCCACATGAGTACAAATTTTCAGGTATTTCTTCCCTTGCTGTTTGTAGATCTTTGTACCCATCTGAAGGGTGCAGTGTCATATTTGAGAAACGGTTACTGAGAAAATTTGGGCTGGTCATATCCTGGGATAGGTTGTCATTGCTACTGCTGCTGTTGCCAGTGCCACTACTTCTGATGTACCTGCTCCTACCCCTGCCGATATATCCAGTAGGATACACAGGTGGCTCAGGAAAGCGGTTCCTGTAGCTTCTGGTTTCAGAATAGGAGCCACAGTGTAAATGAGGCTGTTTTTTAAAACGGTTAGTGGACTGGGTTGTAGCACCAGAAACGTCTGAAAAACGTTGTGTAAATAACTGCTCGGGTGGGATTCTGAATTTGGCATCACTGGTATCAGGCCAGGTGCTCTCCAAGCCAGGGTACTCAGTCACATCTATTTCACTTTGATTTTGGGTTTCTGAAAGAATGTCATCTTTGCCTTGAAATCTGTAGGCTACAAGGCGTTTTTTAAAGTGGCCAGGCTTCTTCTCAAAACTACCAAGTCTGTGACTATATGGTTTCTGACTTGGTGTTTCACGAGAATTTGTAGGCAGGGTCCAGTCAGAACCTTGGCCTCTATTTGCTGCCATTGGTTCACTCTTTTTCTGAGGGCTAGAGCCGGGGGCATCTACCAGCAATGGTCTTGGCAATTTTTCCTTTAAGATATCTTGAAGTGCTTTTAGGTAGAGCAACGAAGTGCCACTTTCTGTTGACCCATCCCTTACGGGGGATATTTTTTGCGCCCCAGACTCACCATTTAGATCTTGGCTTTGGGCTGGAATTTCAGCATTTGTGAGACTTGGCGGACTTCTGCTGATATCCTGGTCAGAGGCCATTGCTTATAGAATTTTGTGGCCACACCCAGATTCCAGAGAAATAGTGCCCTTAGTCTCAGAATCAGGAAGTTTTTGGAGGTTGCTCAACTCACACTGGGCCTGAGGAATGAGAGGAAGAGGTGTTCAAGAAGGTGCAAAGCAAAAGAGGGCGAAGAGTTATCCCTCAAACATTAATTTGGGGGAAAACTTAATTTTTAATTTTTTAAAATTTCCCAGGCTGGAGCAATAGCGCAGCAGGTACGGCCTTGCATGTGGCCGACTCGGGTTCGATTCCTCCGCTCCTCTCGAAGACCCCGGCAAGCTACCCAGAGTATCTCACCCGCACGGCAGAGCCTGGCAAGCTACCGGTGGAGTATTCGGTATGCAAAAAAACCCCCCAAAAAAACAAAAAAAACAGTAACAAGTCTCACAATGAAGATGTTACTTGTTCCCCGCTCAAGAAAATTTTCCGGGATTAATTTTCCCCAGGAAAAAATTTGGTCTGAGGCTCTAGGGCTCTGCTTTTTTTTTTTTTTTTTTTTTTTTTTTTGCTTTTTGGGTCACACCTGGCGATGCACAGGGGTTACTTCCTGGCTCTGCACTCAGGAATTACCCCTGGCGGTGCTCAGGGGACCATATGGGATGCTGGGAATAGAACCCGGGCGGCCGCGTGCAAGGCAAACGCCTACCCGCTGTGCTATTGCTCCAGCCCCAAGGGCTCTGCTTTTTGAATTTTCTTTTTGACCTATTCTAAACCCAATTAAGTCCAGGCTGGCCATTTGGGGTGGGGAGTGGGGTGAGGAAAGACGTCCCTTGCCTGAGCTCCCAGGGCCTCTCTGTGGTAGCCGGAGAGGGGGGGCTTACCTAAGATGTCGCTCCGGTCTGGAATGGCGGACCCCGCGCGCCGAGGCTTCAGGAACCTTTCCACACTCCAGTTCCCGTCACGTCGCTCACGGTCCGAGAGATACCAAAGACATCCTCGGGAGTCTGACTGGAAAGTGCTGCGAGGTCGCCCGTAGTGACCGAAGGCCGAAAGCCGAGGCTCCGGCGGCCCAGTCCCTCGGGCGCTGTGCGCCGACAGCGAATTCTCGCGAGAAGACGAAACGGGGCTTATGGGTAATAATCCTTCCCGCGTCAAACCACGCCCAGGGCTGGAAAGTTCTCGGGGCTTGGGGGAGGGGAGGAAGGAGAAAGGCCCTAAGAAAGTCCGCCAGAGACTTTAGGAGCCCCTCAGGTTGTCGCTAGGCCGGGCTTACGGCTCAGAGGTCCAGGGCATCAAGGTTACCCAGTAGTCAGTGTCCGAGCCCGCGCTCGGCCAAGGAGGAAGAGCAGAGCATGTCGGCCGTGCCGCCATCCGGCCGTGGCCCCGGAACTACTCCTTGCCCTTCCGGTAGCCTCTGGCCCCGCCTCCTCAGGGTAGCCCCTCCCTGAGGTCTGGTCTGTGACTTTGCACCTCCTCACGCTTGCGCCACAGTCGTATCCTCCATCATTTGGTTTCTGTTTCAGCTTTCTCTGGTCTTAAAACAAAATAGACTTTTCCAAGCAGAGTTCAATATACAAACTGTAAAAGTTAATTATGATTATACTTACCATAATTCTAAAAGTCTGGTGCTTTTATTACACTCAACACTCAATACTTTTTTTTTTTTTTAATCACTGCAGTTGTTATAAAAGAACACACCAGTGACTTGATACATCAAGTACGTTGAGGGGCTGTCATTTACCAAGCCTACATTCTCGTAACTCTTTTTAGGTCCGCTCACTTTTATTTTCTCCTGTCGTTAAGAAATGTTGTAAAAAACATATTTGCACATGTGTTTCTCCTTGTTTTGCGTAGTTTCTTTGGGATATATGCTCAGAAATGGAATTCTTAGGAGAAGAGTTTTTAAATTTTTATTTATGTGAGGGCCATATCCAGCGGTGCTCTTGTCTTATTCCTGTGTCTGTGCTAAAGGCTTACTCCTGAGCTCAGGTCTTAACTCCTGTGAATCTGCTCAAGGATTACTCCTGGATCTGTGCTCTGTAATCACTCCTGGAAGGATTTGTGGACCATATACTGTGCCAGGGGTCTAATCCGGGTTGCTCAAGCAACTTCCCAGCTGTTGAGAGATAGGAATTTTACAAGGAATCCTTATAGCACCACGCTGCCTGAGAAGCATGTGGTTATTTAAAATCCCATTCCTGATGTGGAGTCCTACTAGACCTTTGTAATATGACAAATCATTAGAGTTGGAACTTGACTTATTGTAATTTTTACTTAACTAATAAGTTTTTACAGTGAACATTTTCCTTTCAGTTTTGTCCTTTTTGTGAATTTTCAAGGGTTATTTACAAACTAATTACATTTGTATAAATACAAATTTTGTCATTTCCTAAAATTATTAATGTTTTTATAGCCAACTCTTAATTATTCTTCCATAATTTTCTTTCTTTATGCTTAGTCTAGACTATTTTCCCTCCCTAGCCTTTAAGGACTTTAAGGTACAAACATTTATTTTTGAGAACTAAGGGGTTGACTTGTTATATTTAAACTTATAATTTATTTCGTGTTTCGAGTGGGCTTATTATTTATTTTAGGTAAGTATATACATCGATGTTTCCCAAGTTAGCATTTTTTTAAACTTACTGGTATGGAACTTCTCTCATCATCTGTTAAATCCATGTATGTAACAAAATCTATTTGCAAACCATCTGTTCTTTTTTTCATATAATAGTATGTCTCTTGTTACTCTGGTGTTATATTATTTTAATAAATGAAGCATTATGGTAAGGTATAAAATCTAGGAGAGTTAGATCTAGTAGGAACTAGTGTACCATTGTCAAAACATGTCTCTTCAACCTAGAGACTATTTCATAGACAGAACTGTAAAGGCCTCTTTAAAATAAAACTATAATATGGGGTTGGAAAGAGAGTACAGCATATAAGCTATTTACCTTCCATATTGCCTATCAAGTCTGATCCACATCTCATAGGGTTCCCTGAGCACTGCCATGAGTAATCCCTGAAGGCAGAGCCAGAAGTAAGCCCTGAGCACTGAAGAGCATGGCCCCCAAACCAATTTTTTTTTTATGTTTTTTTTTTTTTTTTTTTTATTAAATCACCATGTGGAAAGTTACAAAGTTCTCAGGCTTATGTCTCAGTTATACAAATTCAAACACCCATCCCTTCACCAGTGCCCATATTCCACCACCAAAAGCCCCAGTATACCCCCGCCCCCGCCCCCCCCAACTGCATAACTGATGAATTTCACTTCATTTTCTCTTTACCTTGATTACATTCCATATTTCAACACAGAACTCACTATTGTTGGAGTTTCCCCCCAAGAAAGACAGCCCTACTACCAAGGAAGCATTTGATAATTAGTTTTCCATTGCTTAGAATGAGGAGATATGTAGCCCTACTGCTCCAAGTACATAACTCTTTTTTTTTCTTTTCCTCTTTTTTTTTTCTCACCCCCCTTCCCGCGCCTCATAGTATGGTGGACGCCACATCACATTTCTCCCCGAAAATGGGAAACAACTGGGAAAGAGGGATATTTCCTCTTCTCGGCCGGCGTGGGGCTATTGCTTAGTTCACAGTCGAGAGAAATGGCTGCTACTTTGATTACCTTCAATATTTCAACAAAAAACTCACTGTTATTGTTTGGAGTTTCCCCCCAAAGTCAGACCTGCTAAAAAGGAACCATTTCACAGCTGACAATTAAGAGATGTTTTGGACTTCTGTATAAAGTCCAGGGAAAATTCTGCCAGAAATTGCATAGCCCAGCTCACAGTCCCAGAAGCTGCTCTGGATGCCAGAATGGGTTAGAAGACCTCTGGAATCAAAGTCTTTAGGAGCAGAGGGTCTGTTTCGCGCTCAGCAGCTCTGGATTTATCTGGGCCGAGGGCGTGCCAGTTGGGATTTTAAATGTAAGATAAGCTTTATATGTACAAGAGAAAATCTCCTTTTGTAAAGGTATCCTCCTCACTAGTCTGAAAAGTCTAATATCCAACTTCCATAATTGGGGAAGAGAGCAATTTAAATCTTCGTCAAAGCTTTTGCTTGTGTTGCTGAGCCCTTTTTTTTTTTTTTTTGGTGACCTACCCTAGCTGATTTTACTGTTTGTCCTCTCTGATATTCATTATTTCCAGCAGAAGATATTTAAGGTGGTGAATTAAGCTGTTCTATTGAGGTACAGTTTTATTGATTCTCTCCCCTCCGTGTACACAAGAGATATACATGTTATTATTAAAATTCATGTTTTTCTCTAATAAATTTGTTTGATACTTATATGATTACTTTTCAGCCTAGAAGAATCAGCTTTTCTCCTAGATGTAAAAATTTTCATCTGCCTATACTGTTTCCCACATCCAACCGAATTTTGATAATTATTTTTAATAAGTTAGGCTTTCTGTCATTTTTAAGAAATTTTTAAGTTTTATTGTCATGAAGTTGTTATAGTAGTTGTTTACTTTCAATACTTCAACACCAATCTCACCAACATTACACCTTCCCAGCACCATTATATTGAATTTTCCCACCACCCCATAGGCAGATGCTAAATTATTTATTTATTTATTTATTTATTTATTTATTTGGGTCACACCTGGAGATGCACAGGGGTTACTCCTCCTGGCTCTACACTCAGGAGTTACCCCTGGCGGTGCTCAGGGGACCATATGGGATGCTGGAAATCAAACCCAGGTCCGCCACGTGCAAGGCAAATGCCCTGCCTGCTGTGCTCCTGCCCCCAATAATTTGTTTTGTGTTGCTTGTTATAATAGTATAAAATGTCATGTGGCTGCTTCGCTCCTGGAATTCTAAAGTTTTTAAATATTTGGGGTCTGGAGGCACCTCTGCAGTGTGCTGCTCTCTTCTTAGATTCGTTTGTGAGTCACTGAATCATGGCCATTAATGTGCTTAAGTGGCACCCAGAGGCAGTTTGTGGGTGTGACTACCAGGGAACTGGAAGGTTGGGTAATTGGGGGAATGTTGCCTATTCCTGACTCCATGAAGCCTGGAGTTTTCAGTCACTGGTTCCACATACTTGGGTTTTTCAGCGGATTCATTCTCATGTGTCAGGGCTCGGGAGAAGTCTATGAAGGTTGGCCATGAGCGTGGCAGCAATTGGGTTCTGGAGGTTTGCAGCTGCTGGGGCTTATTTGTGGCAGGTGGAAAGACACACCTGCCTCCCTCCAAGGTGCCCCAGTGAAATCAGCCTGGCGCAGGATAGGGGGACATATCTGCAGCATGCTCCTCTATTCCAAGATTAATTTGTGGATAAGTTAGCCTTTTAATTTTTATTAATGGATTTATAAATTTTTTCAAGTTTCTCCAAAATACCATAAAACATTCACTTGAATATGGTTATCTATATTGTACTTTGCCTGTCCTATTAATTCTTCGGTCTCTTCTATTAATTTTTAGAGTTTTATCTATGTCACAGAGTTTTGATTAAAACTATTTTGAAGTGTTATACAATTTTTAGATCTATTGTGGACATTTTCTTCCCACTGTATTTTGTGTAGGTTATTGCTAGCACATAATATTTTCATTCAGTTGTGATTATACTGTCATTTAAAATTTTTTTTATAGATTTTAGCCTTTGCTTTTAATTTATATGTGTTATTTTGTCTCATAAATATTATTAGTTTTTAGTTTATACTTTTCCACATTTTTCAGAATGTCTAATAATCATTATTAAATGATGGCATTGATTGGAGCCTATTTGTTCTGTTTCCCATTTAGTGGGTACATATTTTAATTAAGTACAGTACTGGATATTTTGGGTGTTGTTTAAAGGGGATGCTTTTTAGTCTTTCGTATTTTAAAATACTTCTGTATTTTAAAATGTATGTTTTAGGAAACTACATGAGATTATATATTTATTCTTAATTCCAAATTTGAAAATATCTCTGTGTCAAAGAGAAAAGTGCTGCTTTTTGTGCAGGTAGCCTATAATAGTTACAGACAAATGTTGAATTCTGTTTGCTAGTATTTTAGTTAGGGTCTTTGGTCTATAAATCATAGGTAGTGAAATTGCTCTCGAGCAGTAGTTCAACCATAGCATGTACATTGTAACTCCCTGAGGACCTTTAAAAATCACTGATGTTTAGGCCATGCTCAGAGAATTCTTACCTAATTGTGTTTGTGTGGGTGTGATGCAAACTCAAGCATCAGAATTTTAAAAAGCTCTTCTAAGTGACTTAATGTGCATCCTGGGTGGGAATTTTTGTAAGTAAGGAATGACAGTTTTTTCTCTTTATCCTTTGGGGGATCTTCTTTTCCTACAGAAAATGCTTTATTTAAAAATGTCATCTTTTAAAAAAATAAATGAGTTTTATATAGTTATTTAGTTTATTGTAAAACATGATTAAGGAACTATGATTTGTAATGTACACAACATTAATTCTGAACAAGATTGTTCCAATTGATGATTAATTCTTCTTGTCCTATCACATCTCAGTAATTCATATTTGTTATGACCAGGGTTTGGGATTAAACAGTTTTTTAAATATGTATATTAAAATTTTTTTTTAATTTTCATTTTATTGAATCACTGTGAAAAAAGTTATAAAGCTTTCAGGTTTAAGTCTCAGTCATATAATGATCAAACCCCCATCCCTTCACCAGTGCACATGTTCCACCACCAAGAACCCCAATATACCCCCCTCCTACCCCCCCCACCTGAGTGGCCAATGATCTTCACTTTATTCTATACATTGAATACTTTCAATATTTCAGCAGAGATCTCACTATTATTATTTGGAATTTTCCCCTAACAATCAAACCTGCTGAAAAGGCATCATTGGATAATTTGTTTTCCATTGCTGAGAATGAAGATTTTATGAGCTCGCGTGGCTGCTATCGTGGGGATTTCTGATATCTTAGCTCAGTTCACAGTCTAGATGCATTTCTATAAGAAGCTGCTGGGTGCCAAAATGGGTTAGTAGACCTCCTGGATCATAGTCCTTAAGGAGCAGAGGGACCGTTTTCATGCGTGGCTGCTCCAGATCTCCTCTGGGTGGAGAGTGTCCTGGTAACACCCCCATCCCATAATCTCCTGCGCGCCACATCACTGCAAACTCATACCTCTGGGTTGTGAATTCTAAAAGATGGAGGATGCCATGTGGGCGCCGCTGCTGTCGCTGCCATCTTCCCTGTAGAGAGAATGGGTTGAGAGAGAAAGTCCTTGCCCCTCCCTGGGCAGCATGGGATTGTAGTTCAGTTCACAGTCTAGATGCATTTCTATAAGAAGCCTCTGAAGGTGCCAAAATGGGTTAGTAGACCTCCTGGATAATTGTCTTTGAGGAGCAGAGGAGCTAATATATATATATATATATATATACATATATATATATATATACACACACATATATATATATATAATCACTGTGAGAACAGTTACAAAGCTTTCAGGTTTAAGTCTCAGTCATACAATAATCAAACACCCATCCTTTCACCAGTGCACATGTTCCACCACCAAGAACTCCAGTATGCCCCCCACCCCCCACCATGCCTGTGTGGAAGATAATTTAAACTTTACTCTCTCTTTACTTTGTTTACATTCAATTTTGGACAGAAAACCCACTATTTTTTTTTTTCATTTTTATGACTGTATTTTTATTTTTTTTTTAATTTTTTAAAAAAATTTATTTATTTTTAATTAGAGAATCACCGTGAGGGTACAGTTACAGATTTATACACTTTTGTGCTTATACTTCCCTCATACAAAGTTTGGGAACCCATCCCTTCACCAGTGCCCATTCTCCACCACCCGTAAACCCAGTGTCCCTCCCACCCTCCCCAATCCCATCTCCCCCCCACCCCACCCTGCCACTGTGGCAAGGCATTCCCTTCTGTTTTCTCTCTCTAAGTAGCTGTTGTGGTTTGCAATAAAGGTGTTGAGTGGCCGCTGTGCTCAGTCTCTAGCCGTCATTCAGCCCGCAACTCCCTTCCCCCACATGGCCTTCGACTACAATGTAGTTGGTGATCGGTTCTCTGAGTTGACCTTTCCCCGGAACGTGAGGCCAGCCTCGAAGCCATGGAGTCAACCTCCTGGTACTTATTTCTACAGTTCTTGGGTGTTAGTCTCCCACTCTGTTATTCTATATACCATAGATGAGTGCAATCTCAGAAAACCCACTATTATTATTTGGGATATTCCCCCAACAATCAGACCTGCCGAAAAGGCATCATTAAATCATTTGTTTTCTATTGCTGATAATGAAGAGCATATGATGTCTCACAGCCTCGACAGTGGCTGCGTGGTTTTGGAATTATGGTATTTTAGTAATTTGGTCCAGGGGCATTTCTGTCAGCAGCTGCTGCATTCCAAGATTGGTTTGCGTGCCTCTGGGATTGTGGTGGTTCAGGGGTGAAGGAGCCACTCCTGAACATTTTTTTGTATATCAGGAAAGGTTGCATGGCCACATAAGAGGCTGTGTGGTTTGAGAAATAGTCCAGGTCTCCACATGCCGGAACCATGTTAGTAGAACCTCAGTGTTGCTGGGATTCCATCTGGAGAAAGCGGGAGACTGCACCTTCTCCATCTGGGCACCCCAGTGTTGGTGGCCTAGACTGGGGCCCGGAGCATTCTCTGGTGTGTGGTGCCTGCCAGCCAGGATACTTCACTGCTGAGTGTGGCAAGATGGTGCTGGGGGTGGTTTGAGGGCATGACTTCCGGGGTCAGGGATAGGCTGGAAGTTGGAATGGAACTTCCCAGTTCCAGTGTCCCCATGTGGTTTGGAGAAATAGTCTTGGTCCTCACATACCAGAGTCATGTTTGTAGAAGCTCAGTGTTACCGAGATTCCATCTGGAGAAAGCCGGGAGACTGCAACTTCTCCACTAAACAAACAGTTTTGATGTATCAAGAGTAGCACACCTCTACCACAATTTACAGGGCAATATACCTGATGTAGTGAAAAGAAAAAGAAAAAGCTACAACAGATAAAAGACCTCAGGAATGTACATCTAATTGACACTACATTGCTTTAATCAATAGCTGCACTTTTGCAAACTGTGGCTATGACAGTCCTGAACAAGAAGGGTTTCCTGTTTAAACTGCAGTAACTTTTCTGACTATGGATCATCGCTCCTTCTGTGGCAGATTTTTACAGTTCCTCTAATGGATTTGGGACGACTGTCTCAAAGTAACCTGCAGCTTTCCTGACAACTCCTCGCTCTCGCTCCTGCTAAGAACTGTAGCCCTTTTCTGCTGAGTTTTTAGAACCTTCTGCTACCATAGCCACCACTTTCACCACCAGATCCATAACCGCCACCATAGGGACTGCCCGAGCTTCTTCCACCAAAACTGCCCCCTTTCATGGGTCCCTAATTTGATTGCTGTTGTCCACTATAATTTCCAAAATCATTATAGTTCCCACCACCACCATAGTTACCACCGCCAAAATTTCCTCCTTCATTGTAACCATCATATCCTCCACCACCTCCACCATATCCACCACCTTGGTTTCCATATCCTGGTCCTCCACCACCATAGCCTCCTCTACTACTATAACCAGGACCTCCACCATAGTTGCCACCATCACCTCCAAATCCATTATATCCACCATCACCTCCTCCATAACTACCTCTGCTGCCACCACCGCCACCACCATAGCCTCCTCTTCCACCAAAGTTTCCACCACGAAGCAGGCACGAACTTAGAGGCGCGGGAATGGGCGGGGGAAAAAAACATATGTACTTGTAACGGCGGGACGCTTGGGAAGTCTTGGGCCAATACCAGCGCATGCTCTGCCAAGACTCAACCTGGGTGGCCACACTTTTGTGTGGCCCCGATGCTGCTGATCAACCAGAATCCGGAGCCTAACTAGACTACTTCCGGCTCCAGAAACTACTTGCAACCATGTCCCTAGACTGAACTAAGCCATAGCCCCACGCCGGCCGAGGACGGGAAATATCCTTTTTTCTGGTCGGGTGGTGTGGTGTCAGCCATAATATGAGGACTATTCATTAAGCAGGCATGAACTTGGTGGTGTGGGAAGGAGGGGGGAAAATTCTATGTACTTGAAACAATGGGACTTCATATCTCTCCAGTCTCAGCAATGGAAAACTAATTATCAAGGGCGTCATTCTTGAGGGAAAATTCCAACAATACTGAATGTTGTGTTGAAATATGGGATGTAATCAAGGTAAAGTAAAAATGAAGTGAAATTTATCAACTAAGCAGGTGGGGATGGGGGGTGGGGGGCAGGGGGTGGGAGGTATACTGGGGTCTTTGGTGGTGGATATGGGCATGGATTAAGGGATGGGTGTTTGAGTATTGTATAACTGAGGCATAAACCTGAGAACTTTGTAACTTTCCACATGGTGATTCAATAAAATAAAATTAAAAATAAAAGAGTAGCACACCTCATTTGATAGGGTATAAAGTAGAAGACAACTGGTCTCAGGGAAAAAAAATCTCTTTCTCTCTCTCTCTATCTATGTATATGTACACGTATATGTATATGTGCTCTCTATGTATATGTATATGTGCTGCTGGGGCTCATTTGTGGCAGGCGAAGGGACACACCTGCCCCACTCTGAGGTGCCTGGATGAAATCAGCCTGGTGTTGATAGGGAAACATCTCTGCATCATACTGCTGTCTTCTGAGTTTTGTTTGTGGCTCTCGATGCTAATTTATCTTTAAGTGTAGTCAGATCCATACTGATAGCAAATACAAATATATTCAAAGTCTTGGCTCATTCTCCAGTTCCAGCTTCAAAAGTCCTGTAAATCTTTGGTCAAACATAATTATATCCTATCTGTACTGATCAAGAAAAAAGCCAAGGAAAGAACTCTGATTTTTTATTTTATAGTTTAATAATTAGAGGAATGCTGCAATCAAAAAAGATTCTGGCTTACAATTAAAAATATACAACAGGTCATTAAAAATAGGGAATCCAAGTCAAAACTTGATCCACTGGAGAGTGAAGTGGATTGAAGAACAATGTCCTAAAAATTCTTGATAGCAATGATTTTAGGGTGGCAAACTGCTCCCATTCAGCTTTATAGTTCGTTCTTCCTTTCTATGTTTTTGATAATTGTATTTTGATAATTTTATTCTAGAAAATCATATAAGTGTAATTTAAAACTATTATTGTCTAGGCATGTACATGATTATAAGATAAATTATATTATAATTGCATCTCTGTCATGCATATCTCTCATTGCTGTTTTTTTTTCCTTTCTGGATGTCATTGCTAGCATTTTATTTATTTTTAAAACTCAAATTTCTGTGTTTTAATTGGAGGCTACACTCATCATTACTTCTTGCTGAGAGGACCATGCAGTGCTGCTAGAGATGGAACCTGGAGTTCCTGTGTTCCCACTCTTGAAAAGCCTGTGTGCCAATTCTTCAAGCTGTCTCCTAGCCTATATTAGATTTTTTTTTGGGGGGGGGGAGGCAGAGGGAGCTAAGGACACATTTGATTGTGGTCATGGCTTACTGCTGGCTCTATGCTTAGGAATCACTCTTGGTGGGGCTCAGAGACCAGGTATGGGGGTCAAACCTTGGTTTGCCGTGTATAAGACGTACCCTTAAAAGTACCTTACCCAGTGTACTATCTTTCTGGCCCCGTCTTAGAACTTTTTCTTGTTTAATTTGGGTGGAAGGGCACACAACCAGCTGTGCTCAGGGCTTTCTTCTGGCTCTGAGCTCAGGGATCACTCCTGACAGGCTCAGGGGACCACGTCGAGTGTCAGGGATGGAACCTGGGTCAGCCGCTGCAAGGCTCCAGCCTTGCCATCTAATAATTTTTAATTGCAGTTAATTTTTTAATTTTAAACTTAAGCTATTTGTACTTTCATACTTTTTTTACTATTTTTTTCTTTATGCCAAACCTTTGCACTTTAGTATAATAATTATGAAGTATCTCCAAATAGAAAGTTGCAGTGTGGGGTCTGTTATTAACTGTCAGCTGAGATCGCCTTTCTGTTTTGTCAGAATTATCCTCAGAAGAGAACTGGATGTTGATGTTCTTTCACAAATACCAGTAGGACAAAAAGAGTGAGCAGGTGTTTCTTCTTATAGTTACACTTCTAGTTCTGTTATTTTGTGATTATTCATGATGATGAGCCTATTTTTGTGTCAGATAGAGCCTATCTTGTCTCTAACTGCCACAGTGAGTTTTCTAGGTAAAAAGTAACTGGCCTGACTCAGCCTGTATTCACTCCTTTTCTGAGACTAAGATAGAATACCTACTCCATGGTTTCACTTATTGATAGCCATAAAACAGGTGTCAGTAGACAATGGAACATCAGTACGTTGTTCTTTTATATGGATGATTAGGAAGGATCGAGGAAGGCCATCTCCACTGTTTTTTGTTTTTGTTTTCTTCTGTTTTGGTACCACACCTGGGAGTATGCTTAGTCTATTCCTGGCTCAAGGTCATATCTGGCTGTGCTCTGGGGCTCTATGCAGTGCTGGCTACTGGCTGCATGCAAGGGAAGCACCTTAGCTGCTGTACTACCTCTCTGGCCCCCATCGCTACAGTTTTGTTTTGCTATACTTGCAAAAAAGATCCCACATTGTGACATTCTGTCAGAAGATTCCTGTGGACTAATAAAAAATTTGAAACAAATGGTTGAAATTTAGTTAGCTGGAAATAGGCATCCAGACAGGAGCCCCTGATAGTAAATTTCAGGGAGCCTATAAAACAAATATTTGGAGAGAAAAGTTGTAATAAGAAAGGAGCTATCCTACTGCTAGTTTAGGTTGTAGTCTGGACCTTGTCTGAATCAACAGGCAAGAACTATGCCAAGCTCTGACTGAGAGAATTAAGAGACTGTCAGTGGCCAAAGTCTTTTTCCTTGATAACTCTCTAGCCCTTGGCCCAAACTGTATATAGTAGCACCCCAGAACAATACGGGCTTCCTATTCACTGAGGAAGCTCATACTCTCCCTTGAGTGCATAGTTTTCCTTTAATAGACATTTACTTTGCTTTACTGCTTCCATCTTCTCTTGGGGAAGCCCCTGTTCTTCCTTGATTATGTGTCATTCTGTCATTCTTTTGTAAAATTTTGTCTTGGTTTACTAGTTTCTCCTTAAATTCTTTTTCTATAATGAAGACAAGAACCTAGGCTCCAAGTGGAGGTTGGGATTGACTTCTCTTTTACCCTGAAAAGCATAATGCTACTGCAGCCTGAGAACCACAACTCCTCCAGAATCCTAGTGCCAGGGACTAATTCTCTGATCATGCAGATCAAGTGAGTTTCAGATGCAGTTTAGCAGTGACATTATCGAGACTGGAAGGACCTTAGTTTCTCTGCCATGTGGGAAATCTTGCAGATTTCACTAGACACATCTTACAAATAATAAATCCACTCTCTTATATAGTCACTTAAAAGTCCCCCATGTTAAATACCTTGGAGCATCCCCTGAGTTGTGAAGCAAAAAACTTAACACTATACTGAAATAAATCATTTCTGAATTTCTGTTTTCTTTTTGGTGAAGCAAGATCGTTTTTTTTTCTTTTCTTTTTGGGTCACACCCAGCGATGCTCAGGGGTTACTCCTGGCTTTGCACTCAGGAATTGCTCCTGGCAGTGCTTGGGGGACCATATGGGATGCCGGGGATCGAACCCGGGTCGGCCGCGTGCAAGGCAAACGCCCTACCCGCTGTGCTATCGCTCCGGCCCCCGAAGCAAGATCGTTTTTATTGAACAAAATTTATTTAGAAAGATGTGAAGGGGGAGAAAAAAAGGAAATAATGACTTCAAGAGTTAACACAGACTTTTCCCAAGTGAAAAAAAAGCACAAAAAAGCAAACCAGTGAAGATACATATTCCAGAAAGAGCAAACCTCAAATAAATGATTTCTTATAGTCTGATTATTTCTAAATTGACAACTATAATGATAATTTTATTTCAACAGCTATTAGATTTGTTTTGTTACAGCATATGTCATATTTATGTAAATATATAATAGTTGTATATAAAGGAACTATCCCTGGCAAATAAAATTTGTTGCATTTTATTTCCTTATTCTGAGATTCCCTAATCAAATAGAAATTTTTCATAATAATTAAATAACACTACATTAAATACACAACCTTTTATTTTAATTAATCTATAATAACATGCATATATTCTTAATATAGTATATCACCTCTCCTTTAGTATCACATATTTAAAAAATGTATCTTAATTGACTTTGACTATTACATAGTTGGACAGCATCCAAGGCTGGTAGATAGAAAGGATCTCCAAGATGAAGCACAAAACAGAATTTTATAGATATAAGATAGTGGGAACAAGCAAAAAGCAAATTTATTAAGGGCAAGGTCACTTTCCATTTGGGAATGTTATGGGTCTATTAGGAAGATTAACTAGTGCTGACTAGATGATTCTTGACGGACTGGTTTAAGATTCCATTTCTGGAAAAACTGTAATTAACTTAAGTCTCAGTCTGGTGATGTGAGGTTTAGCATAAGTGACTCTATTTTGGGCATACTTTCTTGTTTTGACCAGACTCTCAGACTGAAAGATGTGATCAAAATTTAAGGCATTAGTGCTATTTCAAGCTACCGCTCTGAAGTTCTCACAGTTGTTTTTTTTTAAATTTATTGAGGCACTGTGATTTACAAAGTTATTCATAGTTGAGTTGAGTCAGGCATACAGTTTTTCCAACACCAATCCCATCACCAGTGTCAACTCCCCTTCACCAGTGTCCTCAGTTTCCCTCCTACCCCCAGCCTGCCTCCTTGAGAAGCACAACTTTAAGTTTGATTATTGTTCGTTGGATCTTATGCTTTTATTTTGGTTGGTTCTGTGTTCCAGATATATAGATATACCACACCTCTGCACTGCCAATGTGTCCAAGGCTCTTTCCCTCTGCCCTGTTCCTTCTGTCCACCTCTTCTTGCTTCTCCTTGGTTTCTTTCCTTCTCTATCCTTCTCGGTTCTATATGCTAGGGACCAGGTAACATAGGTTTCCAACCTTTGACACTTTTCTTGCTATTCTATAAACCAGACAGGTGAGATCTTCTAGTATTTTTCTTTCTTCTTCTGATTTACTTTGTTTAATATGTATCCTTCACTTGTATACCCAAGTTTCAGTGAATTGCATGAATTTGTAGTCTCTTGCAGCTGCATAGTATTTCATTCTCTATATAAAACACATACCACCACACCTTCATTATCCATTCATCTGTCATTAGACCCCTGTTGGATAACACATGTCCTTTTTATATAGACACAGGATGGCAATTGATGCTATGTTATGTAACATGGGAGTTAATTAACTCCAAAATAATATTTGCTCCTGGACATCCATATTTACTTGACATAAGCCTCAGTTGCCCTTAGTTCCTAGCACTACAAGAGTAGGGTCCTGACGAGGGACTGATGGACCCAGGGCAAGCTGTGAGCTACCCTGGCATTGAAATGGGCCAGGCCAAGAGCCATAATAATTAATTATTAGTTAAGAGCACGGTAATGGGCAAACTCTGTCATGACCCAAAAGAGGTAACTGAATAAGAACCCTGCTGGTGTTAGGAAGACTAACCTGGCCTGAGGACTGTGGTCTGGAATATAGAGTGAGATATCCTCTGGAAGAACCAAATTTTAAGCTTGTTATATCTCTTACTGTGTTCATACAAAATGACATTGTTAGAAATATTATAAGAAGTAAATTTAGGGAGAGGGGGCTGGAGCGGTAGCCTAGCGGGTAAGGCATTTGCCTTGCACACGACCGACTCGAGTTCGAGTCCTCTGCCTCTCTCAGAGAGCCTGGCAAGCTACCCGTGGTGTATTCAATGTGCCAAAAACAGTAACAACAAGTCTCACAATGGAGACATTACTGGTGCCCGCTCGAGCAAATCGATGAGCAATGGGATGACAGTGACAGGGTCCGGAAAGATCTCTGGCGGGTTGCTGTCTTCCAGGATTCACTGCTGTGTCTCCGTCTCTCTGTGAAATTTAGGGAGAATGCTCTGGGCCCCAAACCGAGCTGCTAACACTAGGGTGCCCTAGATGGAGGAGGTGCAGTATCCCCACCGTCTCCAGGTGGAATCCCAGCGACACTGAGCTTCTACAAATGTGGCTCCAGTATGTGGGGACCAGGACTATTTCTCCGAACTGTGTGGTGGACTTTTCTTGATATACAGAGTGAGCAATGGAAAATAAATGATCTAGCATTTGCCCCTAGAAGGCAGGCTTGAATGGTGGTGTTGAATATACAAGCAAAATATAATGACTAAAACTATAGAGAGCCCCAGAGGCCCACAAACCAAGTTCAGAAACCATCAGCTTCTTCTAGAAATTCCTGTAGACTGTGAACTAAGCTATGGCCCCATGCTGCACTGGGAGGGGAAAGGTTTTGTCCCTCGGCCTTTCCTTTTGGGGGCAGCAGCTTGGCGACTGCCATCTTTCAGAGCCCATTGAACGAGATGGGAGTTTGCAGTGACGGGGCGTGGGAAATCTTGGGATGGGGTGGCAGTACCGGTGCTACTCCCTGCCCAGACGAGACCCTGAGCAGCCGCCCACACATGGCTCCTCTGCTCCTGAACAGCCATGATTCCAGAGGCACACAAACCAATTTCGGAACCCAGTGGCTTCTTGCAGAAATGCCTCTAGACTGTGAACTAAGCTACGGCTCCATGCCACCCCAGGAGGGGAAAGGTTTTGTCCCTCAGCCTTTCTTTCCTGTGACAGTATTGCCAGCAATAGAAAACAAATTATCAAATGATGCCTTTTTGGCAGGTCTGATTGTTGGGGGAAAATTCCAAATAATGATAGTGGATTTTCTGTCGAAAATTGAATGTAATCAAAGTAAAGAGAGAGTAAAGTGAAAATAATCTACCACAGGAAGGGTGGGGGTGGGAATGGGGGTATACTGGTGTTCTTGGTGGTGGACTTAAACTGGAAAGCTTTGTAACTGTTATCACGGTGATTCAATAAAAAAATTAAAAGCAACAGCAACATCAACAACAAAAACTAAATTATAAAAAAAGAAGTAAATTTACTATACTTAAGCAAATTGCTAGCTGAGTAAGAGAGTCTCTTGACCCTGTGCCTGGCTGTCTTCCCTGGGGCCCCTCAGAGGGGATGGGTTCTAGCTTCCCTCCCCACCTTGAGCAGAGCTCTTGGTGGCTGAAGACCTCTGGAGCCTAGCCACAGCCGTGCTCAAGGCCCCTCTCCGCACGTTCAGATGAGCCTCACGCATGAAGGTACCGGCAGAGGAACCCAGGTGTGTGGAACCAGGGTCTAAGACCTCCAAGCCTACTCAGATCGGGACTGGGCCTCTCCCGCCCACATTTCCCATTTTCAGTAGCTAGGCGGTCATACCCAGAGACTTCTCCTCCTCCTCCCCACCAGACACACACACACTGAGCCGTGTAATCCCATCAACAGCCAACATCCAGAGACTTAAAAGCAAGCTTCCGGGATATCTTATAGCCTACTTCTCCCTCTGGGAGAACCTGGCAAGCTACCGAGAGTTTCCTGTCCACATGGGAGACCCTCAAAAACTCCCCATGGTGTATTCATATGCCAAAAACAGTAACAATGCTGGGTCTCATTCCCCTGACCCTGAAAGAGCCTCCAATGTGGCATCGTTGGGACGGACAAGTAGAGAGAGGCTTCTAAAATCTCAAGGCTAGGACAAATGGAGACGTTACTGAGACCGCTTGAGAAATTCGACAATCAACGGGATGATGATTATGATGATGATGACTAGCTGAGGAAAGAAGAAAGCAGCACACCCTGGATGGAATACCACCCTTGATTGGATATCCTAGTAATCTGGAGTAATCTCCTTATTTTTATCCTTGAGTTAATCTCCTGGCAAGTGATTTTATCTCTCTTTGTTTATTTGTTAATGTTCAACCCCACCTTTGTATCCCCACCCTACATGATTTCTATATAAACTATGCTGTAAGGGGCTGGGGTGGTCATAATGTCACCAAGGTCAGAGGGTAATGAGGAGAAGAGAGAAAGAAGAATTTGGTGGTCACAAGGTTAGAAGAGGTCAGATGAAGAATCGACCAGAGACTGAAGAAGAAGACAATGGCAGCAGACTAGAGACCAGGAGACAGAGAGAGTGAGACAGAACACAATGGCACAGA
Organism: Sorex araneus; assembly: GCF_027595985.1. Classification (NCBI taxonomy): domain Eukaryota; kingdom Metazoa; phylum Chordata; class Mammalia; order Eulipotyphla; family Soricidae; genus Sorex; species Sorex araneus. Next base: position 46,445,136 of record NC_073313.1, on the reverse strand, counting down.
CAGAAAACAGGACTTAAAGAGAAGAGCATAATGCCAAGGTTAGAAATAGAAGATGAAAGTTAGAAAAGGATAGACTACCGAGACTGGAGAGGAGAGATTCAGACCAGAAGAAACAGACTAGAGGAGAGACTGCAGAGACGAGAGTCAGATAGAGACTAGAGAGACAGATAGAAAAGAGCACAATGGCACACATAGAAGCAGGGCGCAAAGGAAGAAGATAGAGAGCACAACAATGAAGAGAAGACAACAAGAAGATGAGGAGGAAAATGGAGACTTTGGAGACTTTGAGGTCCTCAGGGAGACTAGGATGATGAAACTCTGATGACCGAGACTATGGCCATAGTGATGACTATGACTGCTGTAAAGGGAGAGTTTGGGTGACACCAGGGAGTCCGCCCATCTCCTGTCCTTTGCCCATCCTTAGCCCATTGTCCAGGCTCCTGGGAAGGCCGCTCCCAGTTCACTGAATGCCTTCACCGTGTCCTGCCTTCACCTGGCCTGCTCACGGGCCTGCCTTTTCAACATCCCACCATTCTTATTTCTTATGTATTGTTTCTTTTGTATCATGTTGTTGAGTGTGAGAACTCAACAGACCCCTAGGTTGATTCCATATCCCAGTTATATTGTGCTAAGTGCTGCAATAAACAATGGTGTGCCGATGTCCTTTCGGATGAATGTTTTTATGTCCAGTAGGTAGATAACAAGAAGTAGAATTTCTGGGTCATATGCACCTTTATTCTTACTTTTCTTTGATTTCTTTATCTTGTCTTATTGCTGTTGGTAGGACTTTTAATTCTATGTAGGACAAAAGTGAGACAGTGGACATCATTGCTTTGTACCTGATTTCAGAGTGAATGCTTTCAGCTTTTCACTATACTGGTTGTGGTTTTGGTGTAGATGGTCATTATTGTCTCGAAGTTTTCTAACACTCATATTTTGTTAGGGGTTTTTAAAATTATGGATGGATGTTGTATATTGTCAAAATCCCTTTGCACTGATCTTGTAATTGTCCTGTAACTATGTGGACCCCAGGAATTCCTAAGTCTAGGACAACGGATGCTCGAAGTCTTGCATGCACAGTATGGCCAAGACAGCCACCCACACAGGCCATAGGTTTGTAGTCATATGACAAAATTTATTAGGACAAGCAATAGTGACTGGAGGAATGTGCCCATATGCACTAAAAAACATGTGGTGGAATTAGGAGGATGTTGTTATGACTAGAATGAAGCTGCAGGAGCACTGTCCTTGAGGCTCCTAAGCAAATGGAAGGTTGAAGTATTGCTGACATTCAAACATGTCTGCTTCCCACGTAACAAGCCATTGACTGCCAACAATAACAAGGCTAATTAATATATGTTATTCTTTAAAATGTCAGGTTTCCCCAGCAGTAGCCCAATTCCCAGAGAAGTAGGGGCCTGGGGCATTCCAAACAAGCACAATGACCTCTAATGATCAAGAGGCTGTGCCAGGAAAAACTCAAGCACTGACTGATACTATATTTTTATTTTTCCATTTACTGATGTGGTATAGAATGTTAATTTGTGTGTGTTAGCATCCCTACATGCTTGGGATGAATCCAGTTTTATTGGAATGTGTGACCTTTTTGATATGTTGTTGGATTTGGTTCACTACGATTTTATTGAGGATTTTTGCATTGATGTTCATCAGGGAAATTGTTTTGAAATTTTCCTTTTTAGTAGTATCCCTATGTGCTTTCAGTGTAACACTGACTTCACAAAAGCTGTTAGGAAGGATTCCTGCTTTTTCAATATTTGGAGGAGTTTAAGGAGTAAATGTATAAGTCTTCTCTGAAGATTTGATAGAACTCACCAGTGAACAGATCTGGACCAGGGCTTTTGCTCTTAGGGAGACTTTTTTTGCCTTTTAGGTCACACCTGGCAATGCACAAGGGTTACTCCTGGCTTTGCACTCAGAAATTACTCTTGGCAGTGCTCAGGGGACCATATGGGATGCTGGGAATCGAACCCGGGTCAGCTGCATGCAAGGCAAATGCCCTACCAGCTGTGCTATCGCTCCAGCCCCTTGGGGAAATTTTTTATTAGTTTCAATTTCATTGTTTTTGATTGGCCTGTTTACATTTTCTCTTTTCTCCTCACTCAGTTTTGGGAGATTAAATAATTGTAAGAATTTTTCCATTTCTTTTTTTTTTTTTAAAACTTTTTATTAAATCACCATGTGGAAAGTTACAAAGTTCGCAGGTTTATATGTCAGTTATACAATATTCAAACACCCATCCCTTCACCAGTGCCCATATTCCACCACCAGAAACCCCAGTATACCCCCTGCCCCCACCCCCTACCCCCTACTGTATAACTAATGAATTTCACTTCATTTTTTCTTTACCTTGATTACGTTCCATAATTCAACACAAAACTCACTATAGTTGTTAGAGTTTCCAACCAAGAGAGACAGATAATTAGTTTTTCATTGCTGGAAATGAAGAGATATGTAGCCCCACTGCTACAAGTACATAACTCTCTCTCTCTCTCTCTCTCTCTCTCTCTCTCTCTTTTTCCCTTTTTCCTTTTCCCTTTTTTTTTTTCCTTTTTCCCCCTCATCCTCCTTCCAGTGCCTCATAGTATGGTGTACGCCACGCCGCGTCGGCCAGCATGGGGCTTTTGCTTAGTTCACAGTCCAGAGAGGTGGCTGCCACATTAAAAACCTTCAATATTTCAACAAAAACTTACTGTTATTGTTTGGAGTTTCCCCCCCAAGTCAGACCTGTTCAAAAGGAACCGTTTCACATTGCTGGCAATTATAAATGTTAAGTCGGTTTTGAATTTCTGTATAAAGTCCAGGGAAAATTCTGCCAGATGCTGGAACCCCAATTCCTAAAGCTGTCTCTGGTTCCCGCTCGTTCCACATCCACCGGCTCTGCAGAGACATGGGCACCCAGGCCGAAAACCCGGCTGGCCGGAGCAGAGCACCGGCCCCGGCGGGGGCTGGCCCTGTATCCTGCGGCTGTTTCAAGTTCAAAGCACACATTTTTTTTTTCTCCCGCCAAAAGTTCATACCTTCTCAACGGACCCACAAAATGTCGGATACCACGCCTTCTCCCGGAGGGGAGAGAGACCAAGAAGGAAGGTTATTTCCTCCTTTAGCCGGCGTGGGGCAAAAGCTTAGTTCACAGTCTCCATACATGGGTGCAAGCACTTGCTGGAACCCCAATTCCTAAAGCTGTCTCTGGTTCCCGCTCGCTCCACATCCACCGGCTCTGCAGAGGCATGGGCACCCGGGCCGAAAACCCGGCCGGCCGGAGCGGAGCACCGGCCCCGGCGGGGGCAAGAATTTTTCCATTTCTTCTAAATTCTCCAACTTAACAGCATGAAGTTGTTCACAGGTACCTCTCATAATAACTTGAATTTTTGAGGACTCTGTCCTAATTTTTCCCTGTTTTTTTATCCTTTGGGAATTTTCTCCTTTTTACCCTATGAGTCACACCAAAGATTTTTCTTGCTTGTTTATTCTTCAAAGAACCAGCTCCTGGTTTCATTGACTCTCTCTCTATTGCTTTCTTGATTTCTGTGTCATTCAATTCAACTTTAATTTTTGTTATTTCCTTTCTTCTGCTAGTTTTGGAATACATTTGTTGCTTTTTCTCCAGATATTTAAGATATGTTGATGTGAGCTTTTTCTGATAGTTTTTTTGTTCTTCATCAGTTTCAAAGAATATTTTCATTCCTACATTTCCTCTTTAATCCAGTTGTTATTTAGCACCATGTTGGAATTTTCATGGTTAATTTCCATCTTCATGGAACTGTGGTGTGATAGGATCAGTGTGATTTTTATTTGTATACTTATGTATGTTGGAATTATGTCCTATTATGTGATGTATTCTGGGGAATGTTTCATGTGCCCTAGAGAAGAATATGTATTTGGTTTTTTGAGGCTAGCAAGTCTTGTATGTATCTACTAATTCCAGTTTTTACTTTACTGATAATATACGTAATATACGTAGTTTATTGATGGTTCATCTATCTAGAGATGAAAGTAGAGTCTTGAAGTCTCCCACTACTATTGTGTTTTCATCAGTGTATTTCTGTAAGTTTTTGAGCAAAACCTGATAAGAATTTGCTGACCCTACATTTTATTCATATATGTTGATCTGTAACCAGTAAGTAATGTCCATCCTCATTTCCATTTGCATTCTTTTCTTTGTTTGAAACTACTTAAAGAGCGTGATTAACAAAGTTCTCCATAATACAGTTGTTTCAGGTTTTCAGTGTTCTAACACCAGTCCCACTACCTGTGTGACCTTCTCTCCATCAATGTCCGAGTATCCCACCATCCCCTAAGCCTGCCCTCTTACTAGGCATGAAATAATTTTACTTTATATTGCCTGTTACAACATATATTTCACAATGATGTTGCTAAAGTCATTGAGAATTTACTGAGTTGTTAAGTGCTAGTTGAACTTTGTGTTATTATTTTCACTCATTGAGCTCAGTGGACTTCTATGCTACTTTCCCATTAAATTTGCTGTATACCTACTGGGCTTTGCGTTCTGTGACATTTGATGTTATCATGTGACCGTGTGTGCAGCTGTGCACACCTGGAGCTTGGAATCTTTTTGAGGTTAGTCATGGAGCTGGGCCGTATGTGTGCCAGAGGAAGTCAGGTTTGGGTGAAACTGGGTTTTCTGGCAGGACAGGGACCCAGCCTACCTCCATCCTGAGGAGACTCCCGAGATATGGGCTTAGAGACTGGGCCTACCTGTGATGACTCAGCCTTGACATGGTTCTGAGTTTGGTAGTGGAGTTGGCCTGTTTATATGCTAGAGGAAGTGGAGTATAGGTAGACCACTGGGCCTTCTGACAGGGCAGAATCTTTTTTAGCAGGGGGGTATGGCCCACATCTGGCAGTGCTCAGGGCTTACTCCTGGCTCTATGCTCAGGGATCACTCCTGGCAAACTTGGGGGATCATATAGGGTACCTGGAGTCAAACTCAGGTGGGCCACACGCAAGGCAAGCATTCCACCTCTCATCCCAGTTACTTTCTGTAGATCAAATTCTGTTTAAAGTGATAAATGTATATCTGTGGCTATTTCAGACTTTTCTGCTTGTTTGTTCTACTGTTGATGTGCATGGTTGTGTACCATCCTTTCACACTGAGCACAAGAAGTAGTTTGTTTCTCTCTTTGTTTTTTGTCATTTCAATTACGATTTGTCTTGGTGCTGTTCTGTTTGGGTCTATTTTGTTTGGTATGCTTTTTGAATCTGTGAAAGCTTCACAGACTGGGGGAATCCTGAGCTATTATCTCTTCAATCAGTCATTCTTCCCTGTTTTTCCCCCTCACCTTCTAGTATTCCTATAATTTGGTGATTATTTGTTCTCTTCTTGCTTTGATCCTTATGTACCTTATATTATTTTTCATTCTTTCCTTCTGCTTTCTCTTGCCAGTTCATTGTCAGTGCTGGCTTGTATTTTGTCTTCAATTTCTGTGATAGGGTTCTCCACATTCAAAACTTTCTTACTATGGGTTGCTGTTGTATTCTTTAGCTCCTTCAATTATATTTGTATGAATTCTTCCCTCCTCTGAATCAATTCTGTAAGTTGATTTAATTTCTCTTCCAGTGATTGCTTAATTCCCATTGTCAGTGATCCCTTAATTTTTATCGCCATTGCAGAGACTGCTGATTTGAGTTCCTTTTAGATCAGACTCAAGAATTTTGGTAAATTTGAGGATTTTCTTAAACTTTTGTCCCCGGCTGCCGTTACAGGTGAATTTCTTTGTTTCCCTGCTGTTCTCTGAGTTTAATGGGTGTTGGCAATGAAGCTTTAGATTTCTAGTCACCCGAGTACTGATCTAATCTGCTGTTTATTAAAATGAGCTACTGGTAATGTCTCTGTTATACAGTTATTTTTATTGCCATGTAATGCTATTTGAGTGTGACAGGGAGGTATACATCTAATTTCTTTCATTTAGTCACCAGGGCGATAGAACAGTGGGCAGGGCGTTTGCCTTGCATGTGACTGACCTAGGTTTGATTCCTCTGTCCCTCTTGGAGAGCACGACAAGCTACTGAGAGTATTCCACCAGTATGGCAGAGCCTGGCAAGCTACCCGTGGTATATTTGATATGTCAAAAACAGTAACAACAAGTATCACAATGGAGATGTTACTGCTGCCTGCTCGAGCAATTTAATGAACAATGGGATGATAGTGCTACAGTGCTACAGTCACCAGGGCATCTATGGGGATATTCTGTCACTGGATTTAGGCTCTATGGTACCCAACCTGCTCATAGTGTGTGTATGGGTTAAGGGTTCCGGTTTTCAGTGTGGCCACTAGGTCTGGAGAGGGTGTCCACAGTGACTGGGATAGAGAAAGGGGTTGGTGGCCTCCGAATATCCTTTAACACACCTAGTTGGGAGGTTTTTACATTGACATCAGCAGGTGCGAATCCCTAGGCTAGGGAGTGGCAGTCACAGACACAGACACTAGCTGGACCCTGGGAGTCATGGTACAAAGGAGCCCCATGGTCTGACTAAAAGGAAAGGCAAGTTCTCACAGTTTTTACTAATTCACTATGTGATACCAGATTTACATCCTTTAAGTTATTCTCATTCTATCCCTTTTCTTTTATCAATGTTGAAAAGTTTTTGCTTAGCAAGACCACTAACAAACAAAATTGAAGGCTATCCCTGGTCAAACTACCATTAAATTATAAAGATAAAATTTCTTTTTAAACACTTTGAAGCTTGGGACTGGAGAGATAGTAGGCACTTTCTTTCAATGCGGCTGACCAGGGTTTGATTCCCAACACCCCATTGGTTCCCTGAGTAGTAAGCCTTAAGCACCACTGGATATGACCCAGAAAGCAAAAAGGAAAGAAATTTTACCAATCTGAAGCCTACTCATGAACAGTTTACTCAAGTTTCTGTTTATATCATTAAATTTTACTCTAATTAGTAGATTTAGGAAAAGTTATTGTAATGGTTTGGTGAATAATATCTGCCAACCTTTTAGACTTTTGCCAGGCATTAGAAGTTTGTTTATTTAAACACTTTTCAGGGTTATCTCTTTTGTCAGTCTTGTTTCATTCTTTGCCTGATTTTTCTCAAAAAAGGACATGACTTAATTAAGTTCGTGGCTGGGGGATTACAGGTTGTTAAGTTTGCACTATGATGTCAAATACTTCAACAGATTTGTGAAGGTCACTGATGATCTTTATAAACTCCTTTTATAATGGTCTGTAATTCAGTCTTAGTCCAGTGAACATAGAATATTTCTGATGTTTGTCTAGATCTTCAGAAGAATTAGCTTAAAATTTGTAATAGTTTATAAGACAAATGCTCAGAAGAAGCTGGAGCATACAGCTATGTTGAGTTTCAGCAGATAAGGTAGACTGAACACGTGAGGTAAATTGAGGTTCTGGATAAAAGGTAGGCAGCTCAAAAAGGTAGTCAAAGATGGTGCTGAAGACAGAATTTAAGCATGTGGCAGTAGATATTGGTATAGATTGTTAAAACCGGGAGAAAGAAGATTCACAAGCCATTTTTTTCTCTTTTATTGGCTGTAGTCAATATTAAAACCATTTTTTCGGGGCTGGAGCGATAGCACAGCAGGTAGGGCATTTGCCTTGCACGCGGCCGACCCAGGTTCGATTCCCAGCATCCCATATGGTCCCCTGAGCACCACCAGGAGTAATTCCTGAGTGTAGAGCCAGGAGTAACCCCTGTGCATCGCCAGGTGTGACCCAAAAAGCAAAAAAAGTTAAATAAATAAATAAATAAACCGTTTTTTCAAATAGGCTCTCCTTTTTCACTTTTTAAAAAATTTTTATTGAATCACCATGTGGAAAGTTGCAAAGTTCTCAGGCTTATGTCTCAGTTATACAATATTCAAACACCCATCCCTTCACCAGTGCCCATATTCCACCACCAAAAACCCCAGTATACCCCCTGCCCCCGCCCCTCCACCCCCAACTGTATAACTGATGAATTTCACTTCATTTTCTCTTTACCTTGATTACGTTCCATATTTCAACACAAAACTTGCTGTTGTTGTTGGAGTTTCCCCCCAAGAAGGACAGCCCAACTACCAAGGAAGCATTTGATAATTAGTTTTCCATTGCTGAGAATGAAGAGATATATAGCCCCACTGCTCCAAGTACATAACTCTTTTTTTTCTCTTTTTCCATTTCCTTTTTTTTTTTCCTTTCATCCCCCTTCCCGCGCCTCATAGTATGGTGGACGCCACGCCGTGTTTCTCCCTGAAAATGGGAGACAACCGGGAAAGAGGGATATTTCCTCGTCTCAGCCGGCATGGGGCTGTTGCTTAGTTCACAGTCCAGAGAAATGGCTGCTACTTTAATAATCTTCAATATTTCAACAAAAACTCACTGTTATTATTTGGAATTTCCCCCCCAAGTCAGACCTGTTAAAAAGGAACCGTTTCACATTGCTGACAATTAAGAGATGTTAAGTCTTAAGGTTTTGGATTTATGTATAAAGTCCAGGGAAAATTCTGCCAGAAATTACATAGCCCATCTCACAGTCCCAGTGCATTGCTCTAAGAAGCTGAACTGGATGCCCAAATGTGTTAGGTCTCTGGAATCAAAGTCTTTAGGCACAGAGGGTCTGTTTCACTCTCAGCAGCTCCGAATTTATCTGGGCCGAGGGAGTGCTGGTTACACCCACTTCCCATGATTCCCTAGGAGCCCCAAGTGTAAAAACCGTATACCTCTGGGTTAAGGAGTCTTAGAAGATGGCTTCTGCCATGTGGATGTTGCGGCCGCCACCATTTTCCATGCAGGAAGACAGGGTGGGGAGGAAAGATCCATCCCCCGTCAGCACGGAGTTGTAGCCCAGTTCACAGTCCCAGTGCATTGCTGTAAGAAGCTGCGCTGGATGCCCAAATGTGTTAAGTCTCTGGAATCAAAGTCTTTAGCCACAGAGGGTCCTTTTTTCACTTTTTAAATTAAATAACCATGAGATTCACAGTTATAAAGTTATTCATGATTAGGTTTCAGTCATACAATTTTCCAACACCTGTCCCTTCACCAGTGTGCATTTCATACCACAATATCCCTAGTCAAATATGCACTTTTATGCTCTTGGTCAAGTCTGAAGTATAGTAAGTTTTGCACTCCTTCTGACCTATAGCAGTGTTATTTGCAGTTCAGATCAGTTTTAAGAAAAGCAGACTTTTAAAATTCCAATTTTCCTAAAATTGGCCACTAGATCTAAATTCTATTTTGTTCTTTAACACCAAGTTAAAAATGTGCATGTGAAAGGATGAAGATATTGACACATTAAGCTGGCAGGAGTTCCTGAGGGAGGAATCTCCTGAGAGTCGTTGGTTAGTCAGAATCTTATTTTTTGGGAATTTTTTTGTTGGCTGGAGCGATAGCACAGCAGTTGGCCTTTCACGTGGCCAATCCGAGTTCGATTTCTCTGCCCCTCTTGAAGAGCCCAGCAAGCTACCTAGAGTATCGTGCCCGCACGGCAGAGCCTGGCAAGCTACCCGTGCGTATTGGATATTCCAAAAACAGTAACAATAAGTCTCTCAATGAGAGACGTTACTGGTGCCCTCTCGAACAAATGTATGAGCAACGGGATGAAAGTGACAGTGATGAATTATCAGTTCTAGGGATTCCTCAGATTGCCTGTATTTACCGGATAGGCTTGCTACCAAAGAGAAATGGGCCTTTGGTGGAAACTTGTATTTTACACACTTTCACACTATTCTATAGACCTTTTCTCAAACTGTTGCTTAGTGCAGTACTGCTAAGTGTACATTACAAGATAGTAGCTGTGGTGGGGAATTTGTTTCCAGTGGATGAGATCGCAGGCCAGCATTGCTCTAGGGAAAGGTAGATTTAAGATTAAGTTGGCTTAAAGCTGCCATGTATTCATTAGTGTACTCCCAATGTTTTTTCTTTTTTAATTTTTTAAATTGAATCACCATGTGAAAAGTTATAAAGCTTTCAGGCTTAAGTCTCAGTCATACAATGATCAAACACCCATCCCTTCCCCAGTGTACATGTTTCACCACTAAGAACCCCAGTATACCTCCCATCCCACCCCTACCCCCGCCTGAGTGGCTGATTATTTTCACTTTACTTTTTATTTACTTTGATTACATTCAATATTTCAACAGAAAATTCACTATTATTATTTGGAATTTTCCCACAACAATCAGACCTGCCGACAAGGTATCATTTGATAATTTGTTTTCCATTGCTGAGAATGAAGAGCGTATGAGGTTTTGAATTTCTGGTATTTTAGTAATTAAGTTCAGAGAAATTTCTGCCAGAAGTCGCATCATTGCAAGCTCGTATCTCTATTTAGTGGGCCTTATAAGATGGCGGTCGCGCTGGGGAAAGGAAAGGCGAAGAGAGAAAAACCTTTCCCCTCCTGGGGTGGCATGGGGATGTAGCTTAGTTCACAGTCTAGAGGCATTTCTGCAAGAAGCTACTGGGTGCCATAAGTAGTTAGTTTGTCTCTGGGATCATGGGCATTTAAGAACGGTGGAGCCGTTCATGTGCGTGCGGCCACTCGGGGTCACCTCCTAATGTTTTAAGAGATTTTTTTTGTGTGTGTAATCTGAAACCACAGATGGAATAAGATCTCCAATTGAAATTTATATATAAATCTGAGACATTAATACCAAACTTTTGGGGACTTGGATTCAGGAGAAAATTCACTTTATAAAATTCCAGATGTGCAGAGGACCAGCAAGCCAAAGTCAGCTCACAGGGCATATCTTTCACCTGCTTTCTCATGATTCAGGGGTGCTCAGGACTTTACCTCTGAATCCTACCATGGGCACCATATATGACTGAGAAAGACTCTTGGCTAGTAGAACTGTAGTTAGGGAGTGTTCAGCAACAAAACAACAAGAGAAGTGAGCAGAAAAGAGTATGTTTATTGATAGCCAAAGTGATGTGAGATTCTGGCTTTTTCCCTTAGATTCATCCACTCTTACTCCCTGAGATGAACCACCATTATTTTGTTCCACAGGAAAGAAACAGTGGAACAGTGCAGACTATTATGGGTTCTGTAGTTTCTGGTCTTCACATGGTTAGTGGTGGTGGTTGTGGAGACTCTAGTCTCCAGATCTCATCTTCCCAGGTTTCTGTACATTAATGTTGCCTGGTTAACTGCTGCAAAGAGGCATCTAAAGCTTTTGAGGGAGCATAGTGCACTGGGATAGACTATTATGATTATCATCAAGTTAATTTCCAATATTTGAAGGGTTCTTTATACCTATTCACAAGACCCAAGCCTGGGAGGTTTTTATGTTGTTTTGTTTTGTGTGGGGGCCACTGCTCAGAGGTTACTCCTGTTTCTGCACTCAGGGGTCACTTGGTGGGATTCAGGGGACCATATGTGATGCTGGGTATCAAGCACAAATCGGCTACATGCAAGGCAAATGCTCTGCCTACTGCACTGTCTCTTTGGCCCCAGGAATCACTTTCTTTAGAGTCAGTGGTCTTTGTATCTTGAGCTCAAATTCTCTGGAAGTCCAAGTCGAGCATGTTTATTGTCCATAATACAAACATTTTTTAAAAATTTATTCTTTTATTGAATCAGCATGTGGAAAGTTACAAAGCTTTCAGGTTTAAGTCTCAGTTATACAATGCTCGAACACCCATCCCTTCACCAGTGCACATATTCCACCACCAAGAATCACAGTGTACCTCCCCCTCTCCCCCCCACCTCCCCAGCCCCCCACCTCACATGTGTAATTGGTAAATTTTACTTTACTTTCACTTTACTTTGATTACATTCAATATTTCAACAAAAAACTCACTATTATTGATTGGGAGTTTCTCCCCCCAAAGTCGACAAATGCTGAAAAGAAAGCATTTGATAATTTGTTTTCCATTGCTGAGAATGAAGAGATATGAAGTCGAGAGGCCACACTAGCAGCCGCACGGGTTTGGATTTCTGTCTTTTAGTACTTTAGTAACTAAGTCCACAGAAATATCTGCCAGAAATTGCATCATTGTAAGCTTGTACCTCTCAGCTACTTTATATTCCAAATATGAATGTAATCTTTCTATGTCTGTCTCTTTCTTTCTGACTCATTTCACTCAGCATGATACTTTCCATGTTGATCCACTTATATGCAAATTTCATGATTTCATGTTTTCTGACAGCTACGTAGTATTCCATAATACAAACATTTTTTTAACTCAACTAATTGATAATATAAGCAACTTTGGTTGAAGCCTAGGGATTTTTTTTTTCGGGCATCTATTGCCTTAACAACAGATTCTGTAATAGGTATTATGTAGATGTTATGTTAGGTGTTATGTAGAGGTGACTGTCATAAAGTTCAGTAAAATTTAATAATCTCTAGATCACACAGGTGATTTAATTCTGTTTATCATTGCCTTATATCTCTTTTTATATACTCAGCTTAGATGTATGTTTTCTCAGGTTTTATATTGTTAACAAGAGATAACCAGAAACATAAGAGTTATGTTGTCTAACAGAATAAATAGTGGACTGCATTTGTTCCAGAGATATTGGAAATCAGGGAAATGTTTGTGATAGTGCTGAATCATCAGTGTCATGGCAAATCCAACAATATTTTGGAGGTTGGATTGCTTGCCTTTGCAAAGACTAATGCCATATGTGAACAGTGGCATTATCTTTTCAGGCTAGAGCAGGGCAAACATTTCTCACAATTCAAGTTCGAGTCCTTTCACCAAAGACAACCTACACATTTCAATGCAGACTTTATAAAATTTTGAGCCTTATTGAAGATTACAGGCTCATTGAGAAATTCAATTTTAAGCTTTTCTATATTTCAATGTTTGGTTTCTGAGCAGTCATCTTTATGCATTGGTTATAAGGCCCTCACTATCTTTAGAAGTTCTGTCATATGGTAGGGGAGGAAAAATAATCTTCCCTCTCCTTTTCTATGCTTTTGGCTGTGGCCCAGCACCCCCAACCCTCAACAAAAGGGAGAACAAGTAGGAAAACCAAAGTTTCTTAACATGCATACTTCCTGGATGCATGTGGGAGATACCCAAGGAAGTGAGTAACTCTTCAAAATTGCACAACCCACTACACTGTTATGGTGGTGATGGTGGGTGGTGATGCACACCCAGCTTTGTCCAGTGCTTACTCCTGGCTAACCTAGTGTAACCTATGAGGTACTGGGGATTGAACCTGGCTTGCCAAGTCCCTAAACACTGTAATATCTCTTTGGTCCCCGAGACACCATCTTTAATACTATCTTTGACTAAAGACAGAAGAAGTAGTTGGAAAGCTAATAATGGAAGATTACCAAACGAAGCACAGTAAATTATGGTAGGAAGGTTTTGCATATATAAATCCCTGTCTTCTCCATTGATAATAGTTTTCTGTATAGATTTGATAGTCTGTTTCATAGGACAATGCATGAGACTACTTTACAGATGATGATTTCTCTTATAAATGTAGCTATCTGATACAAAAGAAAACTATTCTTTCCAGAGCTTATTCTATGTCTAGTTATTTAAAAAATAACCAACCTTAAAACAATACTTATGCCAAAAAGGCATATTTTTGGAGGTATATTCTGTTCCTTTTCACTTTGTTCTAAGAGACCAGGTTTTTAGTTTTGTCTTATAGTTGCATTGCCTTACCCTGTGATGAACAGTCTTCTATACACAATGCTATATCAGACAAATGCTATTTTGAAAATATTTAAGAATGACAAATTCACATTGATATAAAAACCCAGCTTTGGGTAATATGCATTAGAAATCAAAGAAATAAATGAAAATAGAATTAGTTCCTCTCTCACAAAGTTCATTTATACTTGCCAGGTTATGATTATGTGTACCTTAAGACACACTCATGAGTACTTTGAGTTTGTTTTTTAATCGCAAGAATATGGAGATTTTACTGTTAGGAAGATAGCTTATGAATGGTGCCCTGAATTCAACTGGGAGTGAACCTTGTTCATTAAGCCGGGAATAATAGACCCTGACCACTACAGCTGTGATCCCCCCAAACAAACAAACAAACAAAAAAGATTACAATTTTAGAAATGCTACCATTCAAAATTTCTCCTTTTAATTTATTTTTCTCCCTCCTTTGTTTTGATACTGTTGGTGCAATGACTGGGTGCTTCCCACATGCTCGTTTGTGGTACTTGTATATTTTGTCAAGGTGCCTGCCAGGGATTGTACAGTAAGCTATAGTCCTTGCACACTTGATTGCACTTCCCTCCACTGTTTATACTCCCTCAGTTGTGATGTTTATGCATGTACTTTCTGGGGTTCCACACTAGTTATAGTGTTCATGTATACTGTTCTGCTCACCAGAGGTTACACAGTGTAGTTGTGCATCTCACATAAGTACTCTCTGAAGGTTGTTGCACTTCTTGCCTTGGTGCTTGAACCCAGTTTTTAGTTATATTGCTCACTAGGTGTCGTAAAACTTGTTGTAATGTTTGCATATCCCTGTGGTGTGATCAAAAATTGCTGTGGTACTGGGGCTCACACAGAGCAGACTTGTTAGTTAGATGCAAACAGCAAAGTTAACAGGATCTTGCTTGGCAGATATGCATAATAACAGGGATCAAATTCCTAACCTCATGCTTGAAAAGCACCACTTTAGCTGCTGAGCCATTTCCTAGTCTCCATTTTTTATTTTAATGAAGAATTATCTATCATTTAGCATTGGTCAATAGGTTGTGTATATTCTGTAGACTCAGATAAAAATTCCAAATGCCTTAGGGATCAAATGGGTGACCTATAATGTAATAGAGCTCATAGAGGCCTTTGGGAACTGAAGATCATACTCCTTGCTAAGTAAATGATATTTATAGTCAGTTTTTAATGAAATTATAGCCAATCACATTCTCAGGCTCTCATTTATCTAGTCTGTGCTTGACATCATACATTATGATTAAACCTTGTCTCATAATGATGTTTCTATAAATTTTTCTAATCCTGGTACATTTTTTTTATTTTAGATCCTTCTCTCTGGATTTTCTGCCACATCAAGTTTCACTATAATTAGGTCATTTATCTTTGTGGCATCACTTTTCATCTATTTGCTGTCTCATCCCCCATTTTTCTTTGTTACATTTTGCAACTTTATCTTCCTTGTCTGTTCTTTCTTTACATCTCCTTACTTTCTCTTTGCCTTTCATGCTGAAGTTTTGGCAGTTCTGTATGCTCAGGGGAACAGAACACGAAATATTAGTCTATCCCTTTTCTAGAAATGTTGGGAGCCAGCCTAAAATAATATCTTTGCTTCTCTCTTTTTTTCCAGTTAGCATCCTTAATATCCTTTTAATGCATCATTTAGTTGATAAATAGTTAATGTTTACATAGTGACAGTGCTTCAATTGATTTATTCTAGTTTTGTGATTCACAAATTTATACCTGCAGCCTTCAATACATGACAGTAACTGGAAGCTATTAATGCCTCTCCATATTGTCCTACCCAATTGCAAAGAATGAAAGTTTAAAGCTGAATACTTGTTTTACTAAAAGCCTGGTAAAATTCCAGTTCCTTGTCCTTTCAACTGCTCCTGCAATATATTCCCCTTTACCACTTTTTAAAATTGATAATTCATATACCATAAAATTCACCATTTTTAAAATGTCCAGCACAATTAATTGACTAAAATATCTCTTTCTTGCAATTGAGGTGAAAGTTACAGAAATTACAGTTAACTATTAACCATCTCAAAGTATTCAGTTCAGTGGTATCTGGTACTGTGGTTTTCAACCAGCAGTCTACAGACTGGTGCTGGTTGGCAAAAATTTTCTGCTAGCTCACAAAAAGAGTTATTGTTACTTAACTGGCAGTAGTTTTCAACTGCAGACCCATAGGTATAAAAAAGTTGAAAACCACTGAGCTGGTATATTCATGGTGTTTTGCAACCATTTTTATCACAAAGACATTTTTATCACCTAGAAGAAAACCTTATCAAAACATTATTGTATCTGAAACGTTCACTTAATACAAACATGACCACATCCTAGCCATGGTTTTAGATAAATTTCTAATTTAAATCAGGCCAGATAATGTCTCCAAGAGAACAGCTGAATATAGTACCATTTTGTAAGAAAGCAAAGGTGCCATTTGGAAGTGTTTCATGCCGGCCCTATGGGCAAACAGAGAGCCCCTGGCAATGTGAATTGAAAAGTCACTGTGTCTCCAAAGCAAAGCAGCCTAAAGGCATGGAGCCCGGAAATCCATTATGATAGAGAAATGAAGGCTGCCAGCACCTGCTTGACCTACAGCCCCCCCCCCCCAGGAGAGAAGAACTTACAGGAACAAAAAGTATGATAATAACATGAAAAAAGACCACCAAAAGTTCCCAACTCTTTACCTTGACAACACCCTAGCAACAGATTTTTATCAAGGTAGAAAGGGCCAAGTGGGGGCAGTTTAGAAAAATCCTATAAAACTAAGTTTGCTGAGGCAAGCAGCGCATAATCTCTATCTTTTTGCCCACATCTTTACTTCTCAGCTTGAGCTGTGTACTCAGTTTTTTCCTCTCTTGCGAAGCACATGTTCTCTCTGAATGTTTTTCTTTTGTTCCCCTCCTATTTCTCAAGGAAAGATATTTTAATTTCACTATTCAGCATTAGTTTCCTAAAATTCATTTCTGCAAGGATAGTTGATTAACTTGGAAGTTTGGGCAGAGGCAAGGAATGACCTTCCTTTCCTGCAAACAACAATTCCTTGCTCCTTTCTGAGTCCATGGGTCCCGAAGAATTAGGTGATGGTGACAAATTCCTGTACTAGAGGGCCAAGCGGAATTCAGGTACCACTTGATGGCTACCCAGTGGGGCTGGTGGGCTATGAGCACCCATGCCACCCTGCAGATGCTCCATAGTTGGTCCTAACTCTCCTAGGCACTCCCTCCTTATCTAGGTGTGTTGAAAGCAAGGTGGTAGCACACACACTCCCCCCTTAACCTGTCACCTGAAGCAGAAGGATATATGAATCTGTGGCTCACTAGTTAACTTTTTTCCCAAAGTTTTAAGTGTAGAAGAAATTTGCATTTGAAGTATAGATGGAGGTGAAGCAATTGTATTTTGGCAGGCTCATAGCAATTCTCAGTATTCTGGCTAAGCCAAACAAAAGCACTTATTTTTTGAGATGTTACCTGAGGCTCACAGCCTTTAGGTGTGAGGAAGTGCAAATTAGGAGGTAATGATTTATTATATGATAAGAGGAAGAGCTATAGCTGGTTCTGCTTCAGTTAGAGGAAGAGGAGAAGGAAAGGATGAGGTGGAAGTCCATGTATGGAAGGCGGATCTGGCACCCATGGCCTTATCAGTACACCTCACCAGCAGTCAGTACTTGTCACCCATGAACTCCTTAGCACCTCTGGCTGAAGACATCCATCCCAAGCTTGCTGGATGTCTCAGCTGCAACTACTGGGATGAGAAGCAGGAGGAAGCTTGCAGAAGCCCCCCCAACATTGGCTGAGTGAGTCAGAACTGCCCCCCGTGGACAGCCACGGTGTCTTTGTCCTGGTACTGGAGACGCCCCTCCGAGACCCCAAATTGCAGCTGGCACCTTCGCTCAGAGGCCCCTTCAGTGAGTGTCACAGTGGGGAGTCGGAGAGGCATGCACAGTTCATGAAGGCGCTGCAGAACATCAACACCACCTTTGTCAACCGCATGAAGACCAACCGCATGCACAGCCCTAGCATCATCAACAACTTGGCCATGCTGTCCATCTTCCAGACCATCCATGGCTTGTACCTGCAGCTGCTCGAGCTGCTCCTTCCCCCCCCCCGCCCCCTGGACATTTTCAGGGTATGCCACGAGTGCCTGCAGGACAAACTGGCTCAGATCCAAGACACCCGGGGTCCCTGAGCGCCCTGCAGGAGGAGCACGGGGAAAAGGCACCAGATCCAGCTGGCACGCAAGTTGGAGATCATTCCGCAGAAGAAGCAGAAGTCCCTGGAGTTGCAGTGGCGTCTGATCAGACAGTAGCTGCAGGAGCAGGAGCAGGAGTAGCAGCTGCACCTGGAACAGTAGAAACAAATGGTCCAGATGCACCGCCCAGATTCTCGCCTTCTCCCAGCCTTATGTCCAGCTCCAAGCCCTACCCCCAGCAATCAGCGTGCTCTACCAGCCCTCAGGCCCCACGAGCTACATCCAGCCCAGCCAGCTTGGTGCAGGACTCCCCAGTGCATACTGTAAACATGAGCCAGCCAGCCCTTGGCAGCAGCCCCTATGCCAGTATGCTCAGCTCTGGGGCAGACCCCAACTTGACGGGCACCTACATGTACCCAGGTGGGGCCGCTGATGCTTCCACTGCCCCCCCCCGACCATCCTCCATCCCCTGCGCCAGGGGCCTGCTGCCAGCCTAGACTGGATCGCCTACTAGCACACCATGTCCCTGGGCTACCACACCATGACCTCCCAGGCCCCCCAGAGTCTCCTGGTGCTGACAAGGCACTCTAAGCTATTTGGGCTACTCTCCCTGCAGCATGTAGAAACTCATGACTGTGCTCCTGGGGCAGGACCTGACCATGGCACCCTTACGGTAGCCCTGAATGCCAGGGCAGCAACCCATGTACTGGCAGATGGCGCCTTCAGCCCGCTGCTGCAGCCTCTACCTCCCAGGCTCTGCAGCCGCCCACACAGGTGGGAGGGTTGCTAGACCTATATCCCACAAATGAGTGCAGTCATTTTATATCTGTCCCTCTCCTTCGGACTTACTTCACTCAGCAAGATACTCTCCAGGTCCGTCCACTTATAAGTGAATTTCATATCTTCATTTTCAATAGCTGTATAGTATTCCATCATTTAGGTGTAATATGGTTTCTTTAGCCAGTTGCCTGTTCTTGGGCACAGATTCTGGCTATTGCGAACAGTGCTACAATAAACATACAAGTGCAGATGTCATTTCTGCTGTGTGTTTTTGTACCCCATGGGTATATTCCCAGATTGGTATTGCTGGATCATATGGAAGCTGTTTCTAGTTTTCTGAGGAATGCCCATGTTGTTTTCCAAAAAAGCTGGACCAGTCAGCATTCCAACCAACAATGAATGAGATTTCCTTTCTCTCCACATTCTTACCAGCACTGCTTCTTTTTCCTTTCTATGTGTGCCAGTCCCTGTGGTGTAAGATGATATCTAATTGTTGTTTTGATTTGCATCTCCCTGATCATTAGCAATGTATAACATTTTTTCATGTCCCTTTTGGCCTTTTTTTTTGCTTTTGGCCATTTGTATTTCTTTTGAGGAAGTTTCTGTTCTTTTTTTTCTCTTCACTTTTTGATGGGGTTGTTTTTCCTTGTAAAGTTCTTTTTTTTTTCTTTTTGGGTCACACCTGGCGATGTACAGGGTTTACTACTGGCTCTGCACTCAGGAATTACCCCTGGCGGTGCTCAGGGGACCATATGGGATGCTGGGAATTGAACCTGGGTCAACCACTTGCAAGGCAAATGCCCTACCCACTGTGCTATTGCTCAAGCCCTTTTCCTTGTAAATTTCTACCAGTACCTATATAATATCTTGGATATTAATCCCCTATCTGATCGGTATTGGGTAAATAATTTTTCCCATTCCTTGGGCTGTCTCTGTATCTTGGTCATTGTTTCTTTTGAGGTGCAGAAGCTTCTTAGCTTAATGTGATCCCTTTTGTTTATCTTTATTTCCACTTGCTTGGTCAGTGGTGTTTCATCCTTAAAGATGCCTTTAGCTTCAATGTCGTGGAGGGTTCTGCCTATGTTTTCCTCCATGTACCTTATGGATTCAGGTCTGATATTGAAGTCTTTAATCCATTTTGATCTGACTTTTGTGCCTGCTGTTAGACAGAGAGAGGTCTGAGCTTTTTAAAAATTTTTATTTATTTATTATTTTTTTTGCATGTAGCTGTCTAGTTTTCCTAGCACCACATATTGAAGAGGCTTTCCTTGCTCCACTTCACATATTTTGCTTCTTTATCAAAGATTCTTAGAAGGCTGCCTGGCCCAAACACCAGCATATTTTACTGTAGTGGTTTCAGTAAGCTAGTCTTAGGAATATAGATTGACTCTGGCTATCATGGGACTTTCCTTGTAAGAGGGTTTTATTTTCCCCTAATGGCTGATTTGGAAAAAAGTCTGCCAATTTCACCTCTGCCCAAATTTCCTTCCATAGCAGTTCTTGGTACCTGTTCCTGTAAAGACAGGACTCCAGTATTTGTAACAGATCCATTTATTGTTGACCACAGTCATTTCACTAACTGAAACTCATTTATAACATCTATTTCAGTAAATGACAAATATTTTTGTATTGGTCAGAGGTCAAAGTCGCTGATGCATTTTATCAGTTCCTTCTGTAGTTTAGACTTCTGATAGATATTTGCTAAAAATCCCAAAGCATAGGTTTTAGGGATAAAAATTTATCAAGTGAGAACAATGGGGATATTGGGGGTCGGGGGTCATACCCAGTGGTGATTGGGAGACCTGATACAGTGCTGTGGATCAAGCAAAGTTGAGCTGCTTGCAAGGATTTTTTGATTATCATATATATTTTTATTGTGTTTTGGACCATATCTGACAGTGCTCCAAGGATACTCCTGACACAGTACTTGAGGGCCATCCAAGGATACTCCTCACACAGTACTTGAGGGCCACCCCCTTTTTAAAAAATTAAAAAAAAATTTATTGAATCACCATGAGATAGTTACAAGCTTTCATGTTTGGGTTACAATCTCACAATGATCGAACACCCATCCCTCCACCAGTGCACATTACCCACCACCAATATCCTGGGTGTTCCCACCCTTTCCCACCCTCCCCCTGCCTCCATGGTGGACAATATTCCCCATACTCTCTCTCTACTTTTGGGCATTATAGCTTGCAACACAGATACTGAGTGGTCATCATGTTTGGTCCATTATCTACTTTCGGCATGCATTTCCCATCCCAACTGGTTCCTCCAGCCATCATTTTCTCAGTGATCCCTTCTCTATTCCATCTGCCTTCTCCCCTCCGCTCATGAAGCAGTCTTCCAACTATGGTGAAATCCCCCCGGCACAAGGAAGAATCTCTAACCCTTGTACTATAACCCTTGTACTATCTCTTTGGTCCTTTGAAGACACAATGACCTATTTTTCCCACCAAGCTGGAAATGATGGCCAGAATCTTCTATTCCCTTCCTCAGAAGGCCTCAGTGCCCATGACTTTCTCATTGTTTGAGAAAGCAACTTATGTTGAGAGTGATCCCAATGGTTAAAGATACAGATCATACATAAGGAAGCTGTCTCAGTTGGTCTTCCGTTGTAGAGGGAGTCCGTCATTTGTTTCATCACTTGAGAAAAATGGGCTATGTTGTACTTATTTAGAGAGTCCGTTTTGCAGAGCACTTAAAGGAATTTTTAGGTTAATTTTATTATCTATGATTTTTACTCTAAGTGTTTTAGAATCTATTTCTCTAACCTGAATCTCTCCCCACACTTTTCAGTTCCTACTAAGCAGTAAAGATGAGACTTGTCTGGCATTGAACTTGGTTCTGAGGTTCCTTATGAAGTATAAGGTGGGATACTCCAGTGAATTTGAAGAATTTCAGA
This sequence comes from Sorex araneus, assembly GCF_027595985.1. Classification (NCBI taxonomy): domain Eukaryota; kingdom Metazoa; phylum Chordata; class Mammalia; order Eulipotyphla; family Soricidae; genus Sorex; species Sorex araneus. The sequence goes on along the minus strand of NC_073313.1, from coordinate 46,423,623 downwards.
TAGGCCTGTTTGAATTGCCTCAAAGCAAGCAACTAACAGGAACAAAAGTCAGGTTAATTTTATCCTAGAACAAGATATCATTATGTCATGGTGCAAAGTGACAAAATTATAGCTGTCTTGTGAGAAATAATGTTTTTTTCTCTCTAAAACTACATACAGATTCCATAGTAAACTTCCAGAAGCAGAATCTAATTCAATTTATGGCAAATCTGGGTGGTGGATTTATTGTTTATTTCCTCATTATAGCCAGACAATATGAAAAAGAATATTTAGCCTAAGTTATATACATATTGTCATAGCTGATGTGTAGAATATCTTCTCACAATTATCTCAAATTTTTCTTAACTTTAACAGAAAGTTTATAAACAATAATTAGTCTTGTTGATTTTTAAGTTTGATGATTTGATTCATTTCTGATTCCAACAGGTATTATCTTTCGATGCCTATTTAGAAGATGAAGTACCTGAAAAGGTTCTAGAAAAGTATAGAGTGAGAATCTATAAAATTTATTTCTACCTTGAAGATGACACAATCGAAGTAAATGAACCATTGGTAAAAAACAGTGGACTGCCTCAAGGTATCTGTAAAGAAATTTTGAATTCCTGCCTTTATAAATTGTCTTTCTCTTGCCTTTAAAAGACCGCATGCTACTACCTAGATAAAAGATGCTACTTAGGTATCTAATTTTAGGTTGGTGATAGTAAATATAAACATGCTCTTAGCACGTGGTGATGATGTCTTATCAGCTTTCTACTCTTCACACCTTACAATTAATTTTTTCAGTTTTCTTTTTTTAATCCTTTCCACCTCATAATTTCTGTCACTCCTCTTTAGCATACTTCTATGCTTTTAGGTGCTGCTCCATTATGAGCAGACTCACCTACACCTTTGATATTTTTACTTCAAACCCTTTGGCATTTTTGCTCTAGCCACATTTCTTCTTTTACAATACACTAATAGGAGGAAAGAAAACTGTTCTCCATCTACTGCCTCTCTCAGTTTGGTATTCTTACCTCTTTCTGGAAGTCAGTGCTTTTTGCTTCACCCGTCATTCCTGGTAACTATAACCTGTCATAACTTGTCATATATGTTAGTGACAGATTCTGATATCACTTCAGCAGAGGCTATTCCTTCATCCCATGTATGGCAGCCAATTTATTCTACTCTGTCCTGAAGCCAACCAAGAGTTAACTGTGATGTGGCCATATGAGTAGCTAATTCTCAGCTATATTCTTTGAAGTATGGCAGAAATTAAGTGAGGTGACTGATTTCTTCTATTTGTGCTGTGAATCCTTCCTTTGGAAGGATACTGAGGTCTGGATGCATTAGGGGTTAGCAACTGTGATGGAGAATGGACAAAAAATTGTCATGTAGAAGGCAGAATAGTAAATAACAGATATTCATCAATGAAAGCCTTAGGTATGCCTGCTAAATGTCCTCAGAAATTTAAGGGGCTCTCAGGTATCTCTGAAAGCAAGTGATCCCTGTTTTCTGTATCCTTACCAAAATGGACCCAACAGTCAAAATTCAGCTGTATATTAGGAATAAGTATATGATAGGACTGCCTGAAGTTATAGTAAATGACTGTGGATAAACATGGGTGTCATGGCTCTATGTAGGGATTGAGGAGGACGGAATTCATGTATTTGTTAGGTCACTGGTTACATACATGGCTCTGCAAGAAGGTCAGGGCTTAATTTTTCCAGCATGGTAGAGGTATAGGAAGAGATTTTGCTTGGTGTTTGGTATAAATCAACTTTCAGGGCCTCTTGTATCCCTGAGGACCTGTGACCCTTGGGTGTGTTTTCTTGAGTATTGTCATCTTCAGTGTTCCGGACTCTGAAATTGACTTCTGACTACCACTCCTTATGCTTTCTCTGTTTCTTCCTACCCACCTGTTCTTCATTCTCTTAAAGGAACATACCCTTGATCTGTACATGTCTCTTCACCCCAAACTGAACCCAGACTCTCTTTTTTGAGCAAAGCATATTTAATTAATTAATTTTATTGAATCACCATGAGATGCAGTTACAAAGTCTGTCTCTCTCTCTCTTTCTCTCTCTCTCTCTCTCACCTCTCTCTCTCCTGCTAACAGTGAGGTTTGGAGAGCAGAATTGAAGGTGAAGAAGGAGGATCACATACACTTTACTCCAATGGCATGCAGTTGCTCTGTCAGTGATATGTAAAAACAAGTGTGCCTGAACACTTAGCAATATGCTTGTTTAATTGTTGTGTGTTTTGTGTTTCTTGAGCAAAAGACTTTTGGGGCCAGGATGGTGTCACCAGTTAATGAATGGCCCAATTAAGACTTCATGAATATTGAGTACTCGTTAATATTTAGTGCTTCTTGTATATATTGTGTATCATGAATATTTAGAGTCCAGGTGCCTCATATATATTTAAAATATACTGAGAATTAGTTATTTTTTAGTTTTCCTATTCCTTTCTTACAGTGCTTAATACATACTTGCTCTACTTACTATGTATTTACTGTTACTTAACACATCTTTCAGTGTTGAATAGACATGAATAGACATTTTTCTTACTAATTATTTATCTGGATCTACTGCTTCCATGTTTATATGCCACAGTGAGTTCTAGAGAGTAAAAGAGGAATATTGGGTTGATGGGCCTTTAGGAAAAAGGTGGTGCTGAATCATTGTGCAAAGAACTTTCTACAGTGTTCATGAAACTGAGATCATAGATCATGGCTTCATTGTTTCTCTATGATAATTTTGGTACCAGTCAGTACTGCCAAGAAGTTTTTACTGAATCATCATGATGTACCAGGAACTGTGTTGGATTTCAGGAAAGGGGACCAAAAAAAAAGAAAGATCCGTTATACCTCTGTATCATGGATCCTATAAATAGTTTGGTGAAGAAAAGAAGCAAGGTAACTAAAGAGTTTTATAGTTATTGAGGTTAGAAATATTGAACTTGTTGCCAATCTGAATTTGATCCCCCGCATCTCATATAGTACCCTGATCACCACCAGGAATAACACAGCCAGGTATAACCCCTGAGCCAGGTGTAACCCAGGTTTGATGCAAAAAAAAAAAAAAAAACCAACCACAAAAAGAAATGGTAAGTATATAAACCAGGGCTGGGAGAATGTCCAAACATGGTAGGGAGAGAGACTAGATAGATTTTAGATATTTGGTTGACAGAGTTGGTAGGATTTGGTTAGCAATTCAGTATGGTTCATTTTAAAAATGGGTAAGATGGGCTGCAGTGGACACATACTTGCCTTGCATGCTGCAAACCTGAGTTCCAACTCCAGAGCCTCATATGCTCCCTGAACCCACCAGGAGTGATCCCTGAGTGCAGTGCCAGGAGTATGCCCTGAGCAGAGCAGAGTGTGGCCCCCAAATCCTCAAGAATACATAAGACATTTTTAAAGATTGACAAATATGGATTAGAAAATGAAGAGTCATTCAGAGAATAAAGAAAAGTTACAACTTTTAATTTCTGTGAACATCTGTTTACCCATATGCTTATTTATGTTAAGTAGTAGTATTATTTTAATAAGGAAAATTGTTTTCCTCACTGCTCTAAGCTTTTACTTAAATACTTTATTCTGGTATCCTCTAAATAAATTTTGATTATTTTTTGATTACCTGCACTGCAGGACATTATCTTTACCCAAATTATGGACAAGAGGTCATACAACATGCTGAATCTGCATTAATAACTTGCGTTATATAATTGTTACTCATTTTAAGTAAAAACTCATATTCCTTATATTCCTACATAGAAACTTACTGTCCCTATCTACTGAGGTTTAATTTTATTAAACTTTGAAGAAATATGAAAAGTAACCCCTCTGAGACTTTGCGAAGGGGCTTTGATCCAAAGTTTGCAATATTTTTGACCTCTTGATTTCAAGTCTCTTATAGGCAGATTCCAAAGACAAATAGAAGATTGTCATAATTATTTATTTGAAAATGATTTTTATGTTAAGTGGTAGGGACTGTTGCTCATAAAAACGTGTGTGTGGAGGAGGATCAGGGTAAAAGACAAGTTTTAAACTCTAAAAATTTCAGAATTTCTGGATGGCTCATGGTACGTAGACATTACTCCTAGTGAAGACAGTTAAAGACATAAGTTTAGAATACCCAGAAGTCATAATCTATAGCAAGACTGAAATTGGCATGTCCTGTGGGAAGTATACATAAATGAATAACTCTCTGTCACTGTCAGCAGCCCACCCAGGGTGACCCAAGGGTCCTCTGGTGTGCTCGGTGTGATCATTGTCCCCCCAGCTGGCTGATGGTGATAAATGAAGGAACAGGGGCCACCAGGCTGATTGGTAATCAGTGACTATTTATTCAAGTCTACAGCATTAGTTATAGAGAAATCATGAAGAGTTGGGGGTAGCAATGATACATAGGTGTGGTTGAACATTATCATAAACAATGAACAGATGTAATACCCTTCTTTCAGGGGAAGTTCTTCTAGGATTATTACTCAAGGACAAAATCTCATCTGCGTACTCAGTATTCTAGATTCCTGCTAGGATATGTTATTGCTTTTTCATTTTCTTAGCCAGTATGCATTTAAACAGTCATTGTTAATTTACTTCTTAATATTTCTAGTCATTTTGTATGAACACAGCAAGATATATATTAAGCTTAAAGGGTAGCACTTCCTGGAGATATCTTGCTATATATCCCAGACTACAGTCCTTAGGCCAGGTTAGTCTTTCCTAACTCCAGGAGAGTTCTTATTCAGTTACTTCTTTTTGGGTTATGCTAATTTGTTCCATGATTGTGCTCTTAACTTCTTATACTTTTTTTAAAAGTTTTTTTCGTTTGTTTTGCTTTTTGGGTCACACCTGGTGATGCTCAGGGGTTACTCCTGGCTCTGCATTCAGGAATCACTCCTGGTGGTGCTCAGGGGACCATATGGGATGCTGGAAATCGAATCCAGTTCAGCCGTGTGCAAGGCAAATGCCCTACCCACTGTGCTATTGCTCCAGCCACTTGTTATACTTCTTATGGCACTTAGCCTGTCCCTTTTCAATGCCAGGGTAGCTCACAGCTTGCCCTGGGTCTGTCCATCCAAGTCCCTTGCTGGGACACCCTTTTGGGGTGTTAGGAACTAAGAACAGCTGAGGCTTAAGTCAAATAAATATGATGAATGCCCAGGAGTAAATATTATTTAGAGTCAATTAATTCCCAAGTTACAAAAGTGTAGCATTAACTGTCTTCCTATGTCTATACAAAAAGGACATTGCTCTAAAATAAACTATTCAAAGGACATAAAGGAAAGAGAAAAGCAATATATCACTAACATATACAAATCCCAAGCCCTCAGAAGAAATTTTTAAAATTTATTTATTTTTAATTAGTGAATCACCGTGAGGGTACAGTTACAAATTTATACATTTTTGTGCTCATGTTTCCCTCATACAAAGTTCGAGAACCCATCCCTTCACCAGTGCCCATTCTCCACCACCAGTAAACCCAGCATCCTTCCCACCTCCCCAGTCCCATCTCCCCCCACCCCACCCTGCCACTGTGGCAGGGTATTCCCTTTTGTTCTCTCTCTCTAATTAGGTGTTGTGGTTTGCAATAAAGGTGTTGAGTGGCCATTGTGTTCGGTCTCTAGTCTACATTCAGCATGCATCACCCTTCCCCTGCATGGCCTGGGACCACATTTTACTTGGTGTTCCCTGCCATCAGAAGAATTTGACTTGACAAGTTACAGGGTCTGATTTGGGAATATAAGTGATTAACGGGAAGAATAGCACAAAGGAGAGGTTAAAGATAAACACAGAGATTTGGGTGTGCCTCGTGAACACTATGGTGGGAATAACTCAGTAAATCTAAGCTCCTTGCAGAGGGAGAAGAGACAAACCAATGTCACTTCTCAAAATGCTTAGAACTGTAATCCTATACCCCTCCACCATCAAACTTCCTTTTGTGAGTAACCAGCCTCTAAGTTTAGGGAAATCTGTTTGGAAACTCATTTAAATGTTTTTTTAAAGAAACCTTCCTAAGTTGGAAAATGAAATGAACCTAATTGGAAAGCTTAATTGGAAAAATGAAATGAAATTCATGAGCCAGTTACTCAACCCCCTGGGAGGGACTGGGTATGCGGTATTTCTTCATTGTCTCTGATGACTTAGGACAGAACACTGATGGGGTTCCTGTCACTTCCATAAGCTGTTGATATTTTCCAAATTAACTGGAAGGTAAGATGCCCCTGTGTTTTTGTATGTAGCATGGACCCTTTAGAAATCACAACATTTGGAAAGAGTACTCCCATTTAGTTGACTTTTCTAGCTTACAGTTGTTATTTAATCAAAAGTCATTTTTTGGGAGGGGGAGTGCCATACGCAGTGGTGCCCAGGGCATACTCCAGATTCCATCCTTAGGGATCTCTCCTGGTAGTGCTCAGAGGATCATATGTAGTCCCACACTAACAACCAGGGTCCTTTCTGTACAAGACAAGCCCTTAACCTTGTACTATCTCTCTGGCTCTGTAATTAGTATTACTTTTCAGGGAGATGAATGTAGAATACAACGAATCCCATAGTTTGTCACCAAAATAGTAGTTATATCCAATTTGTAATAAGAACAACATGTATTTAAAATTGATGAATAATTCCTTTGGCAGAAAGACCAGTATGTCACATCGTTGCACTTCAAAGTTTGTTTTTATTTCTTACAGTACATCATACTTTGGTTGATTATTTTGTATTTACAGAGTTTGTTGTTGTTCTGTTGGAATGTAGTTGAAACAGTGTTATAACCATGCGAGGCTTCCTTTTCCCTTTTTCTTTTGCTTTTTGCGTCACATCTAGCGTTGCACAGGGGTTACTCCTGGCTCATGCACTCAGAAATTACGTCTGGTGGTGCTCGGGGACCATATGGGATGCTGGGAATCAAACCCGGGTTGGCCACATGCAAGACAAATGCCCTACCTGCTGTACTTCCAGTTTTTTAACAGCATAATCGTCAACTATTCCCCATTCGAAATAAATTTTTTAGAAGGGATAGCAATTAGAAATATGCCCTGATATAGTTCAGTGGAGAGTATTGGTTCAGAGTGATCATTTCAGTCTTCTGGCTCAACCGTATATTTCTTTTTTTCTTTTGGGCCACACCCAGCGATGTTCAGGGGTTACTTTTGGCTCTGCAGTCAGGAATCACTCTTGGCAGTGCTCAGGGGACCATATGGTATGGCTGAGATAGAACCCGGACCAACTGCATTTAAGGAAAGCACTCTCTGGCCCCTAGAATATATTATTCTATCTATATGTCTAAGACCAAGAAATAGTTTCTGCTGTTTCTTCATGCATCCTTGGTCAAGAACACTGATTTCAACCAGGAGGATTACCCCATAGCTTAGAAGCCCGCCTTGCATGCTGGGGAAAAAGGCAGCTCAGATCGAGAAGGGACCACCAAGTAAAGGGTGCTAGGAGAGCCTGCTCGGATGGGAGATGTGGGCTGAAAGTAGACTATAGACTGAACACGATGGCCACTTAATACACCCAAAAGGAGAGAGAGAGCAAAAGGGAATGTCCTGCCACAGAAGCGGGGTGGGGTGGTGTCATTAATATCTGCATATCCTATAAGTACTGCATAACAGAAAGTGAGGAAGGCTGGTGTTAGGTTCGCCATTTCAGATAAGAGATGCTCAATTTTGACACCAGAGAGATAGCACAGCAGGCACGGTTCTTGCCTTTCATGCAGCCAACACTGATTTGATCTTCAGCATCCCAGACGGTCCCCCGAGCACCACCAGGAGTGATTCCTGAGTGCAGAGGTAGGAGTAGCTCCTCTGCACCACTGGGTGTTGCCCCTAAACTACAAACACAAAAAGATGATGTGCAGTTAAATTTGATTTTCAGTTAACAAGATGTCTTTAGTATAACAGTATTCCCATTATTGGTTAAAAATACTAAAAATTATTCATTCTTTGCCTGTAGTTCAAATTTAGTCAGGCTTCATGCATATTTTTCAAATTTCTAAATCTGGTAACCTAGAAAGTGAATGTTTGGGAACGAATTGCCGCTGAATGGGACAGAGAAGAGGTTGAGAGTAAAAGAGAAGTCATTAGTGTGTGGATATAGGTGCTTAGCACAAAGTGGCTGCTCAGTAAGTATTTGTTGAAGAAAGAAAAGGAGAAAGGCAGTTAAAAAGGAAATGATATTTGTTAAATATTGTCTATAACACAATGTAAAGTCACAATGGTACCAGATAGTTTCAAGAAAATTATATGGAGAAGAAGGCATTTGAGTGGTACCTCAAAAAATTTCTGAACATAAAGATGAAAGAGGTTGGGCAGATTAGTTAAAAGGAGCATCACGAGAGAAGGAAGTGCCCCAAAGCATTGAGGCAAAGAGTTGGGAGGTGTAACAGAATAGGTATAGCTTGTGTAAGAAAAATTAAGCACAAGAATATTAGAGTGCTCATATAGCAAGTTTGGAGATATGTAGGATTTTTTTTTCGTGTGTGTGTATGTGAAGCAAAATAGTTTTATTGAAACTTATTGAGAAAGATGTGAGGGGACAGAGTGGGAGAAGAGTTTATTCAAGAGAGAAACGGGCTTCTCCCGTTGGTAATAAGGAAGCAATGAAACAGAAACAAGCAAATGATATACATGTTCAAAGGAGAGCACAGAATTGAAAAGCAAATTACAATTTAATAGCCAAGTTGAGGCCAACTCCATTTAATTGACAGATTGTGCATAAAAACATATGGTGAAATGGACAAAGTATCTTGTGTTTAGGTAGCTTTTATTGCATTTTCTAACTTGATATGTTTCATTATCTATGACCTGTCACTAAAATGTGCAATGGTAGAATTTTTAGATGTCACAAAATACTATTATTTCCTATTTCATAGACTGGATTTTGTACTATTTCTTGGAAAGCTATCGTATTGGATTTTTATTCTTCTTATTTATTTATTTATTTATTTTTCATTTTTATTATTTATTTATTTATTTTTAAAATTTTTTTATTGAGTCACTGTGGAAAGTTACAAAGTTTTCAGGGATATGTAGGATTATTTCTTAGGACTAGAGAACTGGTATTTTGATATGTATTGGGAAATATTTTGCTAGTGTACGTGAAAAACCAGTATCCCCCACATTATATTTATAACCCTACTTTTGTTTTTTTTTTACATAAAAATTCTGTACGCACAGGCAATGTTTATTACTTTTAAATGAAATAATCCATGCATCTTTTTTGGTAGGAAGCTGAACTCAGTTTTATTCTTTTTATAAATATCTTGTATAATTGTTAGCCCATGCATTATTTTTTAAGCTCCTCATTTATTGTATGTATGTTTTATTGCTTCTCAAAGCAAGCAAGCAAGCAAGCAAGAAGCAATAACACAGCAGGTAGGGTGGTTGCCTCGCACGAGGCTGACCCGGGTTCGATTCCTCTTCCCCTCTCAAAGAGCCCAGCAGGCTACTGAGAGTATCCTGACTCACCACGGCAGAGCCTGGCAAGCTCCCCGTGGTGTATTCCATATGCCCAAAACAGTAACAAGAAGTCTCACAATGGAGACGTTACTGGTGTCAGCTCGAGCAAATTGATGAACAACAGGATGACAGTGCTATACAGTGCTATGTTTTATTGCTTTTCAATGTAAATACCATATACAATGACATAGTTTTTCTATAGGTAATCTCTTGAATGGCCATCTTGGTACTCACCATAGAAATTTAAAATGTCTTATTCTTTTATCAGAAGATAGGTGCCAAGTTCTCTCTATAAAAATTGTACTTTTGAATGCCAAACTAAAGGTGATTTTTTTCTTTTCATTTTTTATTTAGGCTCTGTGATTAACAATGCTGTCAATAGTAATTTTCAGGCATTCAGTGCTCCACCACCAGGGTGTCAGCAACCCTCCTGCCAGTATCCCTAAGGTCCCCTCCAACACACCCCTTAGCAAACAGTTCTGTAGGTTTACTCTCAGAGCCTATTAGCATTGGCCATTAAAAAAAAATCTTTGCTATGTTTCTTTTTTTTTTTTTGGGTCACACCCGGCAATGCACAGGGGTTACTCCTGGCTTTGCACTCAGGAGTTACTCCTGGCAATGCTCAGGGGACCATATGGGATGCTGGGAATCGAACCCGGGTCGGTCGCGTGCAAGGCAAATGCCCTACCCGCTGTGCTATTGCTCCAGCCCCAGCTATGTTTCTTTATATTCCACATGTGAGATAAATTATGCTGTATTTGCTCCCTCCCTCTCTGACTTACTGAGTATGATACCCTTTCTTTCCATCCACGTAGCAGCAAGTTGCAGGATTCCTTCCTTCCTTCCTTCCTTCCTTCCTTCCTTCCTTCCTTCCTTCCTTCCTTCCTTCCTTCCTTCCTTCCTTCCTTCCTTCCTTCCTTCCTTCCTTCCTTCCTTCCTGTAGCATGCTTACAAGACTTCATGATTTTGATGTACAAAATTACTGCACCCTGCCAACTCCAAAGTGTCCAAGACCCTCTGCCACCCTGTCTATGTCGCTTTTAGTCTGCCTCTCTTCATTCCCCTCCTCTTTCCCCTCATCCCCACTGTTTGGTAATCTGAGTTTTGTAATCTGAGGCAAGATTATATGTTTTTGTTTTAAATAAAAGCAAAAGTCATTTATCTCAAAGGAATAGTAACATAAGAGGAAGAAAAGATACTCTATCATGTTCTTAATATTTTCAGGACACAAGTTTAGTAGACGGGATGATAGTGGCATTTCCATTCACGTAAGAAATACTTCTTTCTAGACTAGGATTTACCATGGGTCTTTAGTGTCACCAAAACAAATTTAAACATACTTAAAAGTTAGATAGAGATAAGAAGCTGGAACCTTAATTTTGGAAGATGAGTATATTAAAACTAATTTTAGTGCTATGATTAAAGTCCTAACTAAATTAAAGGCAGACACATTAAATATAAATGGATATGTCATCATTTTGGCCAAAATGACAGGAAATTGTTAGAAAATTAAAGCTTATAGACAATAATAAGGTAGCAGAGCCTTTGAAAAGAGAAAGAATGCCTGAAATATAGTACAGTGGGCAAGGTACTCGCCATCCAGAAGTTGGCCCTGAGCACAACTGGGTGTGGCGTAACCACACCTTACCTGCCCCCTGCAACAGCCCCCCGCCAAGAGATGTCTGATATAAAGATAAGAGAGAACAAATAAGACCTAATCGCAGTCATCTGATAACTTGGGAATCTGCCTAAGTTGTCTTTGTATGAGGTAGGTAAGAAGACACGTATTGAACCATTTCAAGGGCATATGTGGTACTTTTTTGTTTTTCTAGTTAGTAATATTATTTTTCTTTATATGCCTTGATAATTTTGGATACTGTTTAACATGTGCCAAAGACATGGCAGGCTTCCCATTTCTTTGGCATTACAGAAAAACTCCACATACTAGGGTTTCTGATACTTGTCATGGAAGACTGAACACACAAATACCCATGTGTAAAGAAATTTTAGTCTTTAAAGGACCCAGCCAAGAGATTGCACATTGAAAGCTTTTGTGTGCAGCTGTACATTTTGAATATTAGTTTTTGATTAATATATATTTCTTATTGTTCATATTTTATTGCTTGGTGTTAGAGCAGTTTTTCTTTTTACTCCATGGATGGCCAGTACTTTTGTTTTAGTACAACAAAAAAGGTTCCTGTTCTTCTGGGAATCATCTCGTGAGATTATGGAGGCTGAGGTAGGAAGGGGGGTTGTCTGGGTTATATAGTCTCCTTAAATATGGGGGACAGGTTCTCTAGTAGTATTGGTTTTGGAGGGTCCATTTCCTGTAACTGGTAAGTGGGACTTATTTAGGCAGATAGTGACAGTTAGGAGTCTAAAAGCTTGGTGGGTAGGTCTGATATTCCTACCCAAAAAAAGAGAAAAGAGAAGATTCTCATTCAGAATCTTTCAGAACAGAAATTGGCACTTACTTGCTTATTTAAAATTTTATAATGATGTACAGCTGCAAGGTAGATGAAATTTATGTAGAAGCTCCTGGCTGCTGAATAATCTAATATATTTAAAAAACTGTCACAATATATTTTTTAAAAGATTTATAATGGTCTTGAAATACCTGAAATGCCCGTCCTTTTATAGATGTTTTAGTATGCAATTTGTTCTAAATGTCTAATCTTGAATGATTATATAATTTGCATACTGTTTTTAGTGGCATGAATTAAGGGCTAATTGAAATATAATTTTTTGCAATAAAATTATATCTTTTATGTAACACATTTAAAAATATTCTAGGCCAGTTCTAATTTTATAGTTTTATTATTTTGATTTAATGTACCAAGTAATTAGAAATTGCTGCAAAAAAGGAAGATAAAAATGATTTTATTTAATTTTTACTCAACAGAGTGAAAAGATGATTTTTAGAATAATGAAACAGAGCTCAGCACATTTCCTGGCACATGTGTGAAATGTTCCTTAATGAATAAAGAATCATATTTAAGTATTTCTAGACTTTGGGCACCCAGTGTATATTACCAGAAGTGGCAATGCTGGGTCAGATGGAAGCTCAATTCTAGTTTTTTGAGGAATATCCATATTGTTTTCTAGAATGGCGGGACCAGTCAGCATTCCCACCAACAATGAAGGGGAGTCTTTTTCTCTCCGCATCTATGTCAGCACTGGTTGCTCTTGTTCTTTTGGGTATGTGCCAGTCTCTGTGGCATGAGATGATACTTCATTGTTATTTTGATTTTCATCTCCCTGATGATTATTGATATAGAATATTTTTTTCATGTGCCTTTTGGCCATATGAATTTTTTCCTTGAGGAAGTTTCTGTTCATTTCCTCTCCCCATTTTTGATGGGGTTGGATATTTTTCCTTATAAAGTTCGACCAGTGTCCTATATAACTTTGACCCTTTGTCAAATGGGTATTGGGTAAATAATCCCCCCTTTTTGTTTTTTTTTAATCTTAGACACTGTTTCTTTTGAGGTGCAGAAGCTCCTTGGTTTCATGTAGTTGCTCTTGTTTATCTTTGCTTTCACTGAGCAAATAACTTTGGAGACAAGGATAGTCTCTCAGGAGCAAAGTACAGCCTTAGAAGTGAGGGGCAGTATCTCCCTCCAGTTCTGTCTTGTGGGAAGGATATTTTCCCCATCTGAGACAAAAAGCACCATCATACTCTTCTGTAATTAAGAAATAATTGTCTCTAACTAATGTGGCTCATGTCTTCTATCAGTATCATGAAATAATACGTTTAGGATAACTTGTTAGCTTGCAAGTTGGATAAAGTCTCAAACCCTAAATAAAATGTGACAACAGGTTGTAGCAGTATTTGAGAAAGTTTATGATATGCTGTAGTGTCATTGCTATACTCGACACATGAAAAAAACTGTTTTTTTTTCTTTTTGGGTCACACCAAGCAATGCACAGGGGTTACTTCAGGCTCTGCACTCAGGAATTACTCCTGGCGGTGCTCAGGGGACCATATGGGATGCTGGGAATTGAACCTGGGTTGGCCGTGTGAAAGGCAAATGCCCTACCTGCTGTGGTATTGCTCCAGCCCCAGAAAACTTTTTACCTCCGACTAGCAACTGTTTTGGATATAGCTATAGATTCTGACTTACAAGAGAAGTGAATTTTTGCTGTAGAGTTGTAAGTAGAAGATGGGGGAGATCCGGAAACCTTAGTCACACAATGGGCAAAACTATAAAGTCTTGCATAATCCTCATTTAGTAAGGGTAGTTGGGTGGAAATAGAGGATATCTGTGAAGAAAGAGGAAGAAATGGTTGGTAGAAGAATGAAGTGTCCATCAAGCCTCAGAATAGCATGAAGTTATCTATGCTTATAGAAGCTTTAAATCACAACATTTTGCCACCTACTGTATTTATGATTATTACCTTAATTTTTATCGTTTGTTTTTCATCCACACCTGTTGTTGCTCACGGGCAATTCCTGGTTCTCTACTCTGGAATTCCTGCTGGCAGGGCTCCAGGGACTGTATAGGATGCTAGGGATCGAACCCAGGTCAGCTGCATGCAACGCAAGTGCCCCACTGAACTATCTCTCCAGCTCCTAGCTTATTTTTTTTGAAGCTAATTTTGTGAGTGCTCTCTTTGGGGGATTCCCCCCTCCCCCCACTTCCCTTTGTTGTTGTATGTTCCAGAGAGTTCACACACTTGAATTTCAGTGCAGCAGGAGTTGTGCACCCTTGGTTGCAGTGCACTGGAGTTCGCACACAGATTGTGATGCTTGCACCCTTGTTATGGCACTGGGGTTGAGAGCGTCTGGCACATTAGGTCACTCTGTGTTTTGTAGATCTTACACCATCTTCCCTCCTTCCCTCCTCTATGGTTTGAAATACTTCCCTAGTGCCACTTTGGAAACTCTAATAACCTGCACGACTGGGTTATTCAGCCTGGACTTATAATCCTTGGATTCTAAACTTCACAATTCTCAGATCCCTCTGACACCCACTGAGTTTGAATATGCAGAAGGAACCAGCATGGTGGCCCCCTTCCTCTTGTGGGAAGTCGTTCAGCTTATTCTGGTGGTGTGCAGTGAGCTCTTCCTTGTTTGCTGCAAAATAAATTAATTGCAGTTTATTTTATACCATAGGAATTTTTATCCGGCGTCATCGAATTGCTCTCCCGCCTCCTGATGATGATAAATGGTACACTGTGTATGATTTCAATATCGGCATAGACATGGTCTTTTATGGCCGGACTTTCAAAATTTATGACTGCGATGGATTCACAAAAAACTTTTTGAGGAAACTAGGAATCAAATTGAATCCCCCGAGAGAGTGTCCAAAAGATCCTTATATAAAGATGCGCAGAGAGGTAAGAAGTTGGTATGACCATGAGTTATTGATTTCATAAGTAGAATACCATAGCAGAGGCAGCAAAGGGCACTGTTACTCCTGATGGAGATGTGAAAGAACTTTGGGGCCAGAGTCACTGGGCTTGTCTTACTCTTCTCTGTGCTAGAGGGAAGACTGGGTCTTGATCTGGGGTCAGAAATGTCTCAACATCCGCACCCCACGGTGAATATCACTTAGAGCTGGAGGTGTCTGCAGTGAATGATCCATATGAGATAATGTTTAAGTACCCACAACTGGCTTTTGTGATCAGGGACAGAATAAACATTGAGCTTACACTTTACCCATTTTGATCTTGCCTTTACTCATTTTGATAAACTCTAGGAAAAACCTATTTGCTGAAGCAAATCCAGGGGGACACATTTTCTATTCTTTTTGAGAATTATCAGCTGCTGTTTTGGTGGCTTCTAATGCAGAGATGTTCTTGAAGAGTGAGGACGGCCATGTTTCTTGCCCCCAGCATGAAACGATGCTTCTCTGCAAAGTCTGGTCCCAGTTTGAGTAGAGAGAAAAGAAGAATCAGTGTTAGGAGTAGTATTCTTTTCTTTTTAAAACTCAATTATTTAAATGACCAAATTAATGTTTTACAAAAGAAATTGAACACCCAGAAGAGAAACGGTATTTGGAATGTTACATACCTAGTCAGTCATCTTGCTGGGACTTAAACTCAGTTTTCTAACTTTTTACATTGATCTTCCTATCCCTCCTCCTCCTTCTCCTCTTTCTCTTCTCCCTTACTTTATCTCCCTGCTTCTTTCCCCTCCTCTTCTTTCTTTTTTTTCTCCTACTCCTCTTTCTAATCCTATTCTTTCTGCTCCTTTTCTTTCTCTTCCTCCTCCTCCTCCTCCTATTTTTCCTTTTCCTCTCCTCTTCTTTCTCCTCTTCCTATTCCTCCTGTTTCTCTTTCTCCTCCTACTCACCCTTTTTCTTTTTTATTCCCTCTTCCTCTTTCTTCTTTTATTCCTTCATTCTGGGTATCAAATCTAGGGTCATTTACATGCAAGGAAAATGTTCTACCACTGAGCCACATCCATGATTCAAGTATTGTTGTTCTGTTTTTGTTTCTTTTTGCCATGTTAGAGATAGACCCCAGGACTTGGCAAATGTAAGGCATGTCCTCTACCATGGCCCTACCCTGATTTCCATTATTATGATTTTTCTTCTCTTTTTATATTGAAGTATGGTTACATACAAAAAAGTACACAGAAATTAAGTGTTCAACGTGTGGGGGCTGGAGTGATAGTATAGCAGGTAGAACACTTGCCTTGCTGACCCAGGTTTGATCACCAATACCACATATGGTCTGGTAAGTACCATCAGGAATGATCCTTGAGTGCCAAGGCAAGAACAAGCCCTGAGCACAGCTGTGTATTCCTCCAAAGTAAAAAAAAAATGTTCAGTGGTCATGAAATTTGCATATAAGTGGATCAACATGGAAAGTATCATGTTGAGTGAAATGAGTCAGAAAGAAAGAGACAGACATAGAAAGATTGCACTCATGTGGAATATAATGTAACTGAGAAGTACAAGTTGGCAACGATGCAACTTCTGGCAGATATCTCTCTGGACTTAGTTACTAAAATACTAAAATACAGAAACCCAAAACCGAGAGGCCGCTAAGTGTGGTCACTCGACCTCATTCCTCTTCATCCTCAGCAATGGAAAACAAATTATCTAATGCTTCCTTTTTAGCAGGTCTGACTTTAGGGGAGAGACTCTCCAAACAGTAATAGTGAGTTTTGTTGAAGTATTGTATGCAATCAAAGTGAAAGTAAAGTGAAATTTATTAGTTACACAGGCGGGAGGGCTAAAGGTGGGGGGGCTAGGGGCGTGGGGGGGTTAGGGGTGTGGGGGTGCGGGGTGGAGCTATACTGGGATTCTTGGTGGTGGAATATGTGCACTGGTGAAGGGATGGGTATTCAAGCATTGTATAACTGAGATTTAAACCTGAAAACTTTGTAACTTTCCACATGGTGACTCAATAAAAAATTAAAAAAAAATACCCAGCCAAAAAAATAATTCAAGTGATTTTAAGGTGAAATAAACATTGATAAAGAATTATAAAAAAAATGTTCAGTGGGTGATCTTAAATACACATGCTTGAATCATACACACTCAAATAAAGATAGACTATTTAAATGTGTATGATAGACCATTTCTACCACCACCGTCCTAGGAACTGGAGCAGTAGCACAGCGGGTAGGGCGTTTGCCTTGCACGCAGCTGACCCAGGTTCGATTCTTCCATCCCTCTCAAAGAGACTGGAAAGCTACTGAGAGTATCCTGCCCACACGGCAGAGCCTGGCAAGCTCCCTGTGGTGTATTCAATATGCCAAAAACAGTAACAAGTCTCACAATGGAGATGTTACAGGTGCCCACTTGAGCAACTCGATGAGCAACGGGACAACAGTGCTGCACTGCAGTGCAGTGTTACCCTCCTAGGAAATTCTCTCATGCCTTTTGCAATCAAGTCTTCTCCCACCTAGGGATAGCTTCTGTTTTCCTTTCTATCCATATTGATATATTTTATCTCATTTTTATTGTTTCTAAACTTTGTCATTCATTTTCTTATAGAAAGGTAACATAAAATATAGAATCAAAGTCTCCTTTATCTCTTATTAGAAGCATGTGAAATAATTTCTTCGTCCTTGTCTTCTAACTCCAGCAGAATTATTCTTTAATGTTACATACACCTATTCTTTAATGTTATATACAACAAGAAAACAATAATACATATTGTTGAGCTCAGAATATCTTAAATTCCTTATTATACCTGTATGAATTGGTATGCAAGTAGATTTATGTTTTGGGTTAATTTTTGCATTTATTTTATTATAGTTTATGTAACTTGGCTATAGTTTGCTAATATTTATAATACTTATGTACAAAATTTCTGTACACATTAGCCATCAAAGTGACTAAGATCCTGCACCATTGTCCCCGTGTCACCTCTAGTTCAGTTTTTTTTCTCCCTTTCTCCCCCTACCTGTTAGTCTGAGTTTTGTAATCTAAGACCATGGATTTGGCATTGATCGCTAATGTCTGCTCTCTTGTTTTATTTTTGCATATACCACAGATAATTGAGATCATCTGTTATTTGTTCTTCTCCCTCTGACTTATTTTGTTTAACATGATACTCTCCAGTTCCATAGCAAGTTGCAGTGAACTGCAAGATTTCATCCTTTTTATAGCCACGTAGTATTCCATTGCGTGTGCATGTGTGTTTGTGTGCTTACCACAACTTCATTATCAATTCATCTGTAATTATACATTTGTGTTGTTTTCATATCCTGTCTATAGAATTAAGTGGAGCTGCTATGAACATAGTTATGTATATATTTTTCAAATTAATGTCTTTGTGTCTTGAGGGTAGATGAAAAAGTGGGATTACTGGGTCTGATGGAAGCTTTGTTCTTACTTTACTGGAAACTTCCATACTATTCTCCATAGAGGATGAACTAGAGGACCTTCCCACCAACAGTGAATGCAGATTCTCTTTTCACTTATTCCTGCTGGCACTGGTTGTTTGCAATCTATTTGATATATGCCTTTCCCACTGGTGCGATATGCTACCTCATTGTCATTTTTATTTGTTTTTTCCTGATAAGTGATGATAAACACTTCGTTGTATGCCTATTGGCTTACAACATACAACATACATACATCTGTATGTCTTCTTTACGGGAAATGTCTCAGCTTGATTTCATTTTTATTTTTTCAAGTTCTCTCAAAAAGATTTTAGATAAATGTACATTTTTAGAACCATCTTAGAGAACCTGAAAGAAATGGATCCCTATGACTTACCACCCTTTACACAGGGATGTATTCATTCAGTAACAGTTGGTATTATATGATAACGATTGTTAATGATTATGCATTTTATGTAACACATTGGACACTGTGCTATTTCATAGCTTTAAAGGAAATAATCCTTGTGCCAGGAATCAAGAGTAAATACCAAGAACAGCTGAGCAATAGTTTAGATAATTTCCTTTGAGATTGGCAGAGTCATTTTTTGCATTAACTCCCTCTGGGAGAAAAGCCTTCAATGAATATAGAAATCTGTGGAAAATTAGGAGTTTGGTAAGAGGCTTTTATACTAACTTGACTGCATTTACCTCCCCTGTGTTTGCTGCCTTGAAATGTAAAGGTAAAATTGAGCAATTTAACTTAAACTGAAAGGTGTCCCCATGGTAGATGATCAATAATTTATCTCTGAGAAAAAAACTTTATCATGCCAAGGCAACATTTTTCAGTCAATGAAAGTAGCAATCAAGGATAAGATTGACGAACCTCTGAAACCCATTGTGTCTCCCTGCTGCATTGGGGTGAGTCTGTATCTGGCCTGCCGTACAAAAATAAGAAATTTTAAGAAATTACAAATGCGATTGAAAATTATTTTACAGATAAGCTGATTTGGAGCTTCATCTCCCTTGCCAGTATTCACTTCCTCATATACCCATTCCATCTGGTGATATAAATCAGAGAAACTGGGAAATTTCCCCTCAAAGTAGGACTGAGAACAAACAAATACAGAAGAGTTGCAACAAGAAAACTAGGTCAGGATTCTGGGTAAAGCAGAGAGCCCAGGCACTGTCAGGGCCAATTGGGTCATTCTTTCTTCATTCTGCTCTTGGTTTAACGACCAGTTTAAAGCTTATGAGCAAAATAAAAGCATGGGAATATTTCTTTCCTTGACCTTCCTTTTCCTTCACAAAAATCTGTGAGTAAGAAAGGTGTATGTGTAGGAAATCTCATTGAAAAAGAGAATAGTTCTAGTTGAGGTATAATTAACATAGAATTGGATACACAAATCTCAAGTGTGTAGATCAGCAAGATTTTGAAAATGGGCTCAACTTAGTAACCAATGTGGAAATCATGAATATTTCCATCACTCTAGAAAGGAACTTTGTTCTCTTTTCCAATCTTATAATTTATGTCCCAGTAGTCTTATAATTTCTGTCACCATACATTCGTTTTCTCAGTTTTCTATTGAATTGGGAATGGGGGCTGGTCAAGGCTACACATGGTAGTGCTCAGGGTCCATGTGATGTTAGGGATCACCCCCGGGCTTCCTGTATGCAAAGCATGTACTCTGCCTATTTATCTATATATCCCTGGTTTTAATCTGCTTTTAAACAAAGATTCTCAGTTAGCAAAAAGCCAGTTTTCAAAAAACATTTGCAGTATATTAAAATAATGCTAGCGTGAAAATCAAAACACTTGATTGTATTATAATGGCAAAGCCGGTTATATATGCACTTGAGATATTTTATGCATTGAATTTATTTATTTGTTTATTTATTTGCATTGAAATTCTTAATACAACATCACAGAACAGTGTGGATAAGTCCTCTCTCTCTTGGTCTCTCTCTCTCTTTGTGGTGCTGGAGATTGAGCCCATAATTTCACACATGTAAGACTTCTACCCTGCTACTGAGGCACAGCACTGGCCACAGAAAAGATACCTGTATGTTCCTGGTTGTTTGTATCCCAGGAGTGACTATGAAACAAACAGACAAAAACCCCCAAAACCAAAACCCAAACAAACAAAACATTCCTATTTTTTTGTCTTTTTCTCCATTGACAGCAATTAGAACGTATGGAGCCTTTTCGACCCTATGAGCCACATGACACCCTGAGAAGCTTCCTTGAGTATGATAGGAAGGTTTTGCGTTTCTATTGCCTGTGGGATGATACACCCTCATTATTTGGGGACCGTAGACAACTTGTCCTGCATTACTATTTGTGTGATGGTACTATCGACATCCAAGAATTGCAGCCACAAAACTGCGGTCGGTATCCTACATCACGTTTCCTCCGGAGGGGAAAGCTGCCAAAGGTAAGCTGTGGACCCAGAACCACGTTTCAGGTTTGTTTGTGGGTTTCAAGAGTCTAGTGACTCCCCGTGGAATGTTGTGTGTGATCCCTTCATCAGACAGTTGCCCTAAATTAGTGAGGGTGTTGAGGAAAGCGTTTCATTTTATGGACACCATTACTATACATCTATGAAGGTAGTACAGCGTATATGACAAGTTCGAGCTGGGATATTCTGGGCTTACGCAGATAAGTGAAACCATCAAATGCTAGAGAAAGTACCAATTCTTCATAGGGTTCACATTGTATCTTATGAAAGTAAGTGGTTCTAGTAGGAATTGCTCAGGGCCTTGGACAGGAGACGAGTCTCTCACCATTTACGACAACAAAGGTGATCATGGTTTCAGTTGTATACTGCACACATGCTCATACAGGTGCAGTCATGGACATATGCACCTACTCATCCAAAAGTCAATGCACAGCAGTGATTCTTCTGAAAGTAGTGGCGAGTCTCCGGTCAGCCACTGACTGGTGTCAGTAGGCGGTTTTAAAAATGCTTTTCTATTAACAGAAAGAGAGAAGAGAGGTGCCTGCCATAGAGGCAGGCAGAGATAGGGGTGGTTTGGGTAGGGGGGATTGGGGACATTAGTGCTGGAAATTTAACTGATGGAGTGATGGGTGTTGAAAGATTATATAACTAAAATTCAATCATGACCAGCTTCATAGTGTTCTATCATGGTGATTCAATAAAATAAAAAAAATATTTTTAATGATTTTTATTGTAGTTCAGATGTAATGGTTACAATACCATTCATGCTGATGTTTTTGATGTACAAAGTTACTATACTTTTACCACTACCAAAGTGCTCAAGACCTGTCCAATGGACAGTTTGTGTTTTGTTTACCATTAAATAAAGCTTCCTGTACGTATTTGTGGCCATTTGTAAATTTGGCACAGTTTAATTTGTGTGCAGCCAAAATTGCACAGTGAAGGCCTGGCTTAAAATGATAGGTCTTCCGCTTAATAGCTCTGTGACCTTGGGAAAGTCACCTAACCTCCCTGAATCTATTTCCTTATCTCTATAATGCTGTCAAGGAGGCCTTGCTCTGAGATAACTGTAGATTGAATGAGCTAATAGAGCGAAAACACCATCTGAGGACCTATTAATACCACCAAAGATACATAAAAACAAAGCTTTTGCAGCTTTATGTTATATTTTACTTGTATAAAGTGTTTAAAAAAATTTTATTGAGGCACTATATTTTACAGGGCTGCTAATGATCGAGTTTCATGCATATGATGTTCCAACACCACATCCACCACCGGAGTATCTCCTTTTCTACACCACCGTCCCAAAGTCTCCTTGTGTTGTCCTGCTCCCCTGCCCCCCTCTTTGGGACTCATTCAGAAGGAAAGGGACAGATACGGGATGATCTCTTAATATGTGGGATATGAAGAAACATAGCAAAGGTATAACAAATGCCAAAGACCAAAGAACCTGACAGCTGGACTACAGAACTGGGATAAAGTATTTTTTAAAAACTTTAATTCTCAGTGCTGCTAAAAGCGTTGCTACAACAATCATTTCTGATGCAAACAGAAATGGTTTGGTTCTTTGGTCTTCAGAGAAGGCTCTCTTAGAATCTCTGAGCCCATGGCCAGAAAACCTGCTGTGTTCCTGAGTTCCACAGGGGCAGATGTGGTGGTAGTGGTAGGATTGGGAGGAGGTGAGCAGGACTTGTTCCAGAGGGAATGCTCAGGTATATGCATGAACTCTCGGATACGTGCTGCAAGTGGCCAGAAGAGGTGCCAGGCAGGTCTTTTTTCAGAATGATTTAGAAAAATAGCTGAATGTGAAATAATACACACCTGACATTTCCAGCAGGCCTTGACATCAGCTGCATTATTTATTCATTCATTCAACAAATATATATCCAGTGTTAACTGTGTACCAACTCCAGAGTTAGTTTAAAAAATAGAAATAGATTAAGTCCTACTTCAGGGAGGTTACGTTCTTGAGGGGGAAAAATAGCAGTTGCTGGTCCCTTGGTGCTCACAACACCTTTGGGAGATAATGACACTGATATCCTGAGATGATAAATACCTGCCCCCTCCCCAAGTCCTACGGTTACTAGGTGGTGTTGAGGAGATCTGTGTCCAAATGAACCATTTTTCTCTTTTTGGGGTTTACATACATCCCGCACATCATACAGTCACACATTTAAAGTTAAAATTTGTGCCACATGTTTCAGGGATGATTTCATTTTCTAATTTGTACATGATAAGCTGATTGTTACTGATTACATGAGCAATTTAAGATGTTTGCAGCAGCGTGTGTAACTGCTTAGGCCACCTCCCATGTGTATGGAACTGAGGAGCATATGAGTGCTCCACCCTTTCTGTGAGAGGCCTGACAGTACTCTGTCATTCTTGTCACCTCACAGTGCCTCTCCTGGCATTGAGTACTTCCTGAACTCAGGATCATGTAGAGGGTTGCACTGTAGCACTGTCATCCCATTGTTTGTCAATTTTCTCGAGCGGGCACCAGTAATGTCTCCATTGTGAGACTTGTTACTGTTTTGGTATATCAAATATGCCACGGGTAGCTTGCCAGGCTCTGCTGTGTATGCGGGATACTCCCAGTAGCTTGCCAGGCTCTCCAAGAGGGACGGAGGAATCAAACCTGGGTCATCCGTGTGCAAGGCAAATGCCCTACCCGATGTGCTATCACTCTAAAAAACTGTAGCACAATTTTTTTTTTATTCTCCGAATCACACTCATTTTCATAAAAATATGCAGGATGGGCTTTAAGTCTGTTTTAAAATAACTTTAGAGGGTTAAAGGAAAAAAAGCCAGGTGTCTTCCTCAGGGAGTTTTTATAGTTAGTGAAGAGAAAGGATATCTACTAATGAAGCAATTAGAGAATCACACTACTTTATCATTTGGTGGGTGTTGCTGAAACCTGGAATGGGAATCCAGTAGGATGGAGGGGTCAGATGGAAAGATGTAACTTTATTAAGGCCTTGAAGAATGGGTGGATTTCAGACCAGCTTGCAACGTCTGAGGCTACATAAGGAGAGATGGATAGTCTGTGTCTTATCTTGCTCTGGAGAGCCAAGGAGAACCATACAATGCATTATTCCCACTGAAATCCCTCCATAGTACCACTGTGTATTTAGAGGGCATCTATCACATTTTTTTTAAATTTCTCTTTCAGTATGGCCCACCTGGAATACCTGAGCCTGGCCAAATAACAGAGCAAACAGTTCTCAATGTGTACGGTGGCTACTCAGTGACCCGAGAACATGGCTTCCTGTTGGATAAATATAAGGTGAGGAACCTCACATTGTATTACTGTTTCCAATGTGATTTCCCTGACACCTGAATGTGAGGTGAGTTATATATTACTCTCTTGTGAGGCTGATTGTGAATGAAATCTCTCAGCATACAAATATATGCATTGCATTGCTGTTAAGCAATAATAAACAAGTGCATATACCTATATACATATATATGCATTCCATTATTATTTGCAAATATCGTATTGTTAAAAAATGTTTGAGGTGGTTAATATTGACTCTTTTGATTTTAAATAATTGGTGTAAATAATTATTAAAATAATTTAAATAATTCACAGTATCACTATATCACCGTCATCTTGTTGCTCATTGATTCGCTCTAGCGGGCACCAATAACGTCTCCATTGTGAGACTTGTTACTGTTTTTACCATTTCGTTTTTACCATTTTGAATACGCCACAGGTAGCTTGCCAGGCTCTGCCATGTGGGCGAGAATTTAAATAATTACATAATAAAGTTATTTAAAATAATTTAAAATTATCTTAAGCAAACAATAATTTTAAAATAATTCATTTATTTTTTCTTTGGGAAGGGGTACCTCAGACTTTGAAAGGTTTGTGGTACTAATGCTATGTTCCTTTGTTTTTATTAGCCAGAAAAATTACATCAAGAATTTTACAAAGATACCGACCTATTATTAGGAGCCCAAATTGATGTGTGGGGAAGGAAAGTGCTTATTTGTAACTGTGATGAATTTACAAGGCTTTATTATTTGACTAAATATGGAATTGGTAAGTCAGCCATATGTCATTTTGAAAACTTAGACTCTTTGTAACTTAGTCAAGAATTGGCTTTCTGTCAGGCATTGCCTTATTTATTCCTACCAGAAAGGTAGTCTCATTATCCTTGTTTTATTTTTATTTTTTGGTGAGAAATTCCTTTATAATTTATTCAGTAAAAATATCTTTAGATATCTGCATTTTGTAATTGGAAAGATAGCAAAGCATATCATCTTTAAGCTTTAGTATTCAAGTAGAACCTTAACAGAAAACATGAAATTAAAAAGACAAAGTGACCAGGAAAGTAATAGCTACCAAAAGCAATAACATATGGTAATACATGCCTTCAGTGAGTACAGATTAAAGTAATAAATGTATTCCTTGGATTTCTGCTTTATGGTCAGAAACTGCTCAATTAAACAGTTGATACAACCTGATTATGAAGTTGCTTGACTTCTTGTTGCTCCTCTAAAATTTCTTATGCAGTGCAATCTGAAACAAATTAAAAGTTAATATCACTCTCAAATTACTTATGATATAAGGGTTATTCACAAGAGGTTGTGAATATATTCCATAATTAATCATATTTACCAATTAAGGAACAAAATTAAATTGTCTAAGCCTTTGTCACTAATTAAGAAAACAGATTTGAATATATTTATTAATAAAATAGATCTTGAATATACTTATATTATGTACCACTGGGTATGGTCCCAAACAAAAATGTATAGAATGTAAAGAATGTATAGAATACAAAATACATATATCTAGGGGCAGTTGTCATGAGGAAGGGGTTATGACCACTGATACAAAGTACTGTGCCCCAATACAGAGAATTGATTATTCTATAAACCAGTATTAAAAATGTGAAAGAGGGCACAATCCTAGGAGGCAAAGTTTTTAACATGCCACATTTAATAGTCAATTTAAATGTGATCTTGGAGTAGCCTGCAAAATACACCTTTTGCTTTTAGCTCTGTTTTTGTGCTCCCTATTTTATCTCATTCAAAATGTTTTCTTTTATTGAATCACTGTGTGATAGACTCTTTCAAAGCTGTTTATGATTAGGTTTCAGTCATACAGCGTTCCAACACCCATCTCTTCACCAGTGTACATTTCCCAGCAGCAGTGTCCCCAAGTGTCCCTCCCATCACTGCCCCCTGTTCTTTTCATGTTCTTCACTTTGAGTTTTTATCTGGTTTCTAATCTCTATCTCTGCTTGTTTTTCCACATGTTCCTGGATCATGACTGTGATAACTGTACCATCGTCTCTCTTTGTGCTTTTCTTTTCTGTTCTTTCTGTTACTCTTTTCAAGTAGTGTGAAGTGTATACCTTCAGTCCCCTTTACCCATCATGAGTGGCCTATCTCATTGATGTTGGTATTGCCTACTCACTATGATGTCTATCTGATATCTGGATGTTTTTAATGTGGTAAAAATTTTGTGGCCTAATATTCCTTAATAAGGAGATGCATCGTGATCGGCCTATCAGGTGAACAAGGAGGCTAGGGAACCATGGTCATCAGTCCCGTTTTAGATGTCAAGAAACTGATGCTTTAAAGGGACTAATTTGTTGAAGGTCCTGGAAGAAAAAAGTGTGAGCCAATATTTGGGCTTGTCTGCCTGTTGCCAAAGATGTCCATTTTCTCTTAGAGTCATCTGCCTCACCACCAAATGTCAGGGCTGCATATTCTGGATCAGCGACAGAAGTAAAACTTGAAATACTTTCATTTTAATTGATTTCTTGCTTACTGTTGATAGATTTTATCTTGGTCCTTCAGAGAATTTTGTCACCCGGGTTTGCTCTGCCTTTTCTGGTGAGGCTCAGCTATCCTTCCAGTGTCTTGTCTTGTCTTTCTTTCTTTATTTTTATTTTTAATTAGTGAGTCACAGTGAGGGTACAGTTACAGATTCAAACATTTCGTGCTTGTTTTTTCCTCATGCAGTGTTCGGGAGCCCATCCCTCCACCAGTGAATTCTCCACCACCAATGAACCCAGTATCCCTCCCACCCCCCAATCCCATCCCCCCCCACCCCGCCTCTGTGACAGGGCATTCCAATTTGTTCTCTCTCTCTCCTTTTGGGTGTTGTGGTCTGCAATAGGGGTATTGAGTGGCCATCATGTTTGGATATAGTGTCTTTTCTTATATGCCAATTCCATTTAGAAAAGGAATGAAAAGTTCAGAATGAAAAGCGGGGATAAATTAAATAGCTACTTTGTACACCCCACTGCAGTAGACTTCAGAACTAAAGACTGGTGAAGAGTTTCTAGGCTGGAAGGGGAACAGAGACTGTAGCATGCTACAGTATTATGCGATACAGGTGGAGAATCTGGTATGAAACATGAAAAACAAACCCGCCATGTATTTGGTCTGCCTGCCTGCCTTCTGGGACTCTCTACCCCAGACAGACTCCAGATAGATAGCTGTTACTATTTATCTTAGTGAAGGTGATAAAAGTTGAGAACCTTTCAGGTTGGCATTTAAAGCTGTGTTGGGTTTGCGCCTTCAAACTCATGTTCTCCCTTGAACATATATCTCACTTGCTTCTCTTTATGTCTCTTTTGCTTCATTTTCCACTCATGGAACAGCCCGTGTTCTCTCTTGAGCACATACTTCCTTGCTTTCACTCCCCTCACATCTTTCTAAGTAAGTTTCATTCAACAAGAACAATCTTGCTTCAAAAAATGAAAATAAAATACAAAGCTGGGTTGTGGGGTATTGTTTGCTCCTTCACTCCTCTCTGAACCTTGGAATAGAATAGCCCCATGAGTGCATTTCCCCAAGTGATAAGTCAGAAGCAACCCTGGCATCTTTAATTACAAGGGTCTCTAGAATGAGACAAGGCCCAGTTTGCAACTTGGTCTCCCCATTGTGCAATATTGCTGGCCTCCTGGGAATCTTGATATTGCGGAAGGAGGCACACAGAGCACACAAAAGGGTTGGAATAAAAGGGACTTTCAATTTCACTCTTCGCTTCATTAAGGAAATTTGTTCCACTGGCTCTCCATGCCAGATTGGTCAAAATGTGTTGGCTCTGTCTGGCCAAAACTTGGTGGTCTCTTATTTTCTTTTCTAAAATTGGTCTTTTTTTAGTAGGTGCACACACAAGTGGGCACATTTGTTTCATTTGTGTTAGAGATTAATCAGCAAAAGGCAGCCAGGAATGTGCTTATAGTGGATGCTCTAGAGAAGTTTTTGGGAGATGAAAACTTGGTCTTTAAATACTATAGATGCTTACTTAGCATCACCAATATTCAGTGTATGCCTCATATTTTGGAAAGCATGTTATATGTATGCCTACATATATTTATGTATGTGTGTGTACATATATTGTGTTCTTTTGTTGTGCTGAAAGTTTAATTTAAGGTTTACTTGTATTGTCCTGGAAGTTTAATTTCACATAGCAGATATGTGTTGATTTAGAAACATCATATTATTCTCCCCTATTTTTGGTTTTAGGCCACACCCAGCGGTGCTTAGGGCTTACTCCTGGCTTTGTGATCAGGGATGACTTGTGACAGGGATTGGGGGGCCCATATGAAGTGCTGGAGATCAAACCTGGGTGATCAGCCGTATGTTAAGAGAGTACCCTAGCTACTGTATAATTGCTCCAGCCCATTATCATATCATCACTTAAACATGAAATTTGCTTGATTTTTGAAGAATGTAAAGGTTGCATTTGGAAAGATGAATGCATTATGGGAGAGACATCGTATAAGCCTCTCAGTGGGTTTACAAGAAACCTTCAGAGGTGCAATAGCTTACTACACTCCAAGTAGCTGTCTTTGGCAAATGTATCAGCTTCAAATGCCCTATGAGCCATTTGACTTGAGCCCTTGTACTTGATTTCTTCCTGATTTGTTCTTTTGTTCACATCAGACAATTTTTATTGTGTTTATAAGAGCACTTTATGCCTTTAAAGCTGATATAATATGAGTGTTATGCATTTAAATAAAATTATGCAAATACCAAATTATGATGCATTTTATAGTTACTGACTTTTTATATTTCTCATAACATATGTTATAACATCCCATTTACAGACACTATTATTATACAACAGTTTTTGAATAATAGCAATGCATTAATGTAACAAATGATTAGAAATTATATTCATGATCAGGGAAATAGAGTGAGTCAATACTCCCATAATTTTTATATTTCCTTTTCATGGGGTTTTGTTAAGATTAAATTAAAATGTTTAATGTTACCTAGATGCAGTTTTGTGTGATATTTGAGTTTTGTTTATAATTCATCTGTTCCTAAAAATTCTTAGCACAAACCTTATGGTTTGATATCCTTGAAGCCTGAACCAGGACAAAGTTCTGCTAATTGTAGTCACATTTCCTCTCTTGCCAATAATTGTGGTCAATAGAATACCTTGAGTCTCTACCTGCAGCACTTCAGGAAGGAGCTGACAAATACCAGCAACACAGTGAGGAACTTCCCCAAGTAATAATTCAGGAAGAGATTTCTAATTGTAGTCTTGGTCTTTTGTACATTCTTCTACCTAATGGCAACTCAATGTCTATTGGGAGGTTTAAAATGGCAGAGAGACTACGAGAAGGAGTTTTCCATGTTCTAAGAAAGGTACTTGGGTAAACTCTCAATTTATATAGAAGTGGAGGGTTTGAAAGAATTTGGAGATATTTGAACTCCTGTGAGTCCTAAAAAAATGAGGTTCTTTGGGGGCATTCAAGGAATCTAAGGAGAAGGTAATTCCTTAGACCTTTCTCACATGTGATTCCAATGTGATTCCGTTACAAGGCAGATTCACCAACCATGGCTTGCCTGCCAGAGCAACATGTCACTCGTTCATTATTTTATTTGGATAAACACAACCTGGCAAATAGAGGCCTGGACTTTACTGTAGCATGAAGGTTAGAAGACTCTAGGGTCTCCGGCAAGTGTTTCTTTCTCTGTAGACAGGGTTTGTACATTAATTATTCTTCCCTAGAATTTCTTCCTTCACTTATTATTTGTTTGTCCATACATAATAAGACTTTATTTTCACTGGCTCTTAGTATCTGGGACAACCAAACTAGTAACAAGACCACTGATTCCTATTATTTTGGAATACTTACTCATTTATACTGACATTAAACTAAACAAAAATCTTAAGTATCCTTTAGTTATGTGGAGTCATTTCTCCCCATCTCTGAACTTTTGGTGCTAGAGGCAGCATAAAAGATGGGAGTATAATGATTATTTGTGATCCCAAGTTACAGAAATTGGTAGAATTTGCTTCAGATCTCACCACATGATCTTGATGGACCTAATAACATTTGGTACTTTTACTTCCACTATGGAGGGAAGAAGTTTGAGGATAGGTGATTTCTAAGGAATTTCTGGCAAGAAAATTATGAGATTCATTAATATGATCCTAAAATGAATTCTCCACCAAAATCATTTGACCTGGGCATTGGTTACAAGCAGAGGTAGGATCACTTTTTTTTTCCTCTTGGGTCACACCCGGTTATGCACAGGGGTTACTCCTGGCTCCTGCACTCAGGAATTACTCCTGGCGGTGCTCGGGGGACCATATGGGATGCTGGGTTTCGAACCCAGGTCGGTCGCATGCAAGGGAAATGCCCTACCCGCTGTGCTATTCCTCCAGCCCCTAGAATCACTTTGATGTTAATAAAGCTCTAGGTTTCTTTGTTTTCAGGAGCCTCAGTCCAAGGCCCTGGGTCTGTTTTCTCTTTAGAATTTGCCCTTCTATGTCTTTTTCCCCATTTATTTATTTATTTATTTATTTATTACAGACTTACGACTTTTCGTGCTTATGTTTCAGTCATACAATGCTCAAGTACCCATCTCTCCACCAGTGCCTGTTCTCTACCACTGATGATCCCAGTATCCCTCCCACCCTCCCACCCCATGCCCCCCACCCCACCCCACCTCTGTGGCAGGGCATTCCAGGAGGTTGGCTCCAAGGCTTGGAAGCTGGCCTCACATGCTGGAGGATGGGGCAGCTCAGATAGAGAAGGGAACACCAGGTAAAGCGTGGTTTGAGGACCCGCAGGGAATGGAAGATGCACGCTGAAAATAGACTACTTAGACCAAACATGATGGGCACTCAGTGCCTCTCTTACAAACCACAACACTCAAAAGGAGAGAGAGAACAAAAGGGAATGGCCTTCTATTTCTTAAAGAGTTTCTCCTAAATCAAATAAACTTCAGGCCTCCCCAAACCTGGATTCCTAGAACCTTTGAAATTACCAAAGATTTTATAGCAATGTTTCCAATGGAGATGGCAAATAATAAGTCACTGTGAGGGATTAAGCTTATTTTCCCAAATGTTTCACCTCTCCCTCAGTTTGCTTGGATGTAATCATGGCTAAATATTCCACATGTGTGTGGTGTTTCATTTGTTTGGGGGTGAGGTGGAGGCTACTCCTAAGAAGCGATTAAGAAGCTTGTGGCCCCTCCTAACAATTCTTGGCCAACTAGACCGGAGGTGCAATGTGAAAGCCTGAGAATGTAGTGCTACTCAGCCGCTAGCAGCTGTTGGAATCGTTGGAGGTGTTGGAGATTTCCTGGACCACCCTGACAGTGCAGGGGCCTCTCGGGCGGCACTGGACAGTGGTCAGGGGATGATGTGTTGTGAGGAAGAAACTGCAGTCAGTAACCTGCTCTTTGGCTCCTTGATGAGTATGTTTTTGGAAGTTACTTGGAATTAGAGGAATCTGAACATTTGAAGCACAGATATGTCTCAGGATCTATCAGTTAAGTGATTTTTGGGAAGAGGCTTTGTATAGAATTTTAGATTCTTTTTCATATAGTCAATAAATCGTTTTAACACCTAAGTCATGTTGGATGTTGGATGACAGAAAAACCAAAGAGCAGGGAACTTGTCAATTAGATTCGAGTTGAAAACTTTATGAATGTATGCAGTTACCCAGAGAAATGAGATCTTGACTCACAACCCCCAAAAGAGGTGCATGGTGTTAGAAGTCAGGCGGGATGAAGTGGAAAAGTTCCGGGCTTTTATACACTAGATGGCACTGTGGGTGCAGAAGAAAGGCCCAAACTGGTTCTTTTGTTACTTCAATTTGTTGCAAAAGAATGTGGTTGAGAAAACACTATGTTATTAAATCTCTAATTGGGGTGGGAGGATATAGAATGCACTCTCAATTACTTTGAGATTCATATATGACTTCATTTGGTTATATTATAACCTCATTTTGTCATATATGACCTCATTTGATAATATTGTAGAGTTGTTGGAAGAAACTGATCATGCGTCAGTTTTCTAATAGTCACATAGAGCTTTCTCTCTCTCATCTTTCTGGTCCTTTTCCCGAAGTGAAGTTACCAATATGTGGTGTGTTTGATAATCCATAGAGCAATGATAGGGTCTGCTACATTTCTACCAAATTTCAAGATGTGAACTTCTTTATCTTCGCATTTTAATGGGGGTGGAGGTGTCTGAAAGTCGTAATAGGAGAGGCTTGGGAATCACTTTTGTACCAGTAGACTGGCTGCCCCTTTTCCCTGAGCCAGTGAGAAATATTTGAAGGCATATGTCTTCTGTGAGCATTTTCTCTTAGGATGTTACAATACTCTTGGGGATTATGCCTGAGGAGATTTCACACAAAGCCTGCTAGGAAGGCTAAGAAAATGTGAAAGTTGAAAATATTTTCAAGTATGTATTAGAAATAGCCTCAAACCCCTGAGATTTTTTTGATCAGTCACTAAAAGAACCCCTGAATTTTAAGAGCTAGGTTGCCTTATATAAGGCATTGATGTACATTTTCTATTATAGGGGTGTGCACCAAATTTGTACTTTTCCTCCTATAGAAGTGTTTGACAATGAACAAGGAAATCTTGACTTCAAACTCATTTCAGTCAAGAATTGAAACTCCTGTGGACCCTTAAGATTGAGGAAGAAGTAGAAAGTAGATTATATTGGTCATTTTGTTTTGTGGTTCTGTTTTGTTTCAGTCTAGATCCGGGAATCTTCTTTGTCATTTGTGGTGGAATAAACGCAAATAGCTTAGATGTATTGTACCAGTGTGTTATTTGCTCTGGACATAGCACTGCCTCTCAGAAATTGTACCTATGTACAAATGGGTACCTAAAAGCTCCTAGGCTCTTAAAAATATGTCCACAACTATCTCACCATCTCTTTCTCAGAGTTGCAAACAAAAACCGACAGTATTTTCTACTGAGACTCCCTTCAGGAGAGTTTTCAAGATGAACTATGCAGTGACTGTTGTCAAGTTTTGTTTTGTTTTGCATTTTTGCTGTTTATTTTTATTTTTTTCCGTATTGACTTTAAGTACAACTGCATTTTTAGGCTGTAACAAGAGCAACCTAGAGGGATGGTTTGTGAGGAGTATTGGTTTTAATTTGTAAGTTAGGCAGTGAAGTGTCAGGGCCTAAAGTTGACTTGGAGGAAAGCAAGAAGGCTAGAAGGAGGGGAACAGGGCATAAGGAATAGGAAGGCAAAACAGTCAGGAATCAATCCTGTTTGGAAAGAAATTTAATTAGTGAATGTTGGCTGGAGATAGGAGAGGACTAAATTACAGGTTAAAATATGGAATGGATGGAATAAAGTTCCAAGTTTGAATTTTCATATCACTTGAAAAATCAGGGAAGAACAAAAAATATTCAGAAATGAGATGTGATGACAAAGGATAAATGTTTACTTATTCACCATAGACAGTTTTTTTTTCTTTCATTTGAACCAATGACAATTATTGAGTGATTCCTGAGGTTTTTGTAAACATGATTGAAAGCTACTCTCACAAGATTTTGCTGTGTTTTGTTTGAAAGATTTTAAAATAGTCTACAAAGATCTCCATGTTCATCTTGAAAACATAACAATCCTTTCAAAACAGCCATAATCAGGGCAGGAAAAATATTGATGTTTCATTTGCCTTTGTTTTGTTATAGAGTGCACTCCCCCGATTTCATGCGAGCTTCCAGAACCTCCAAAAATAGAAAGGAAATTTCCACCTTATAATGGCTTTGGTTCTGAAGAGGATTCTCTCCGCTCCTGCATAGGCCTTGTTCCTACACCCCATCAGAGGGATTTCAAGAAGTTCATGGAAAGTGACAGGTGCTTAATGGAACCATGATTTTAGTCTGATCTCTCCCAAATGTGTTTAGAGTTTATAATACAGTCCTTATGTCAGAACATGAGATGCTCAACTGAAGTTATCTCAAGTCCAGAAATAAGTTGTTATAGCTTTTTAATGAAACTGATTAGAAAGCAGCATTAAGAAATTCTTACTTGGGCGGTAATGAACCTTTTTGCAATTGTATTGAGTTATAATTTACATGCAACATTTTGTTTAAGGTATATAACAGTAATTTGATATATGCACGTTGCAAATTGACCACAATAAGTTCACATCTGCCATCTCCCATACTTAGAAATTTTTCCATTTGTGATGAGAACTTTTAAGACCTACTCTACTAATCAACTTTCAATATAAAATATAGTATTATTCATTTATAGGCCTGTTTAGATTTTCCCCTTAAAATTTCCATAATTCCCTATATTCTTATGCTTATAGGATTTACCTCTGTCTGCAAATTTTGAAATATGTTAGCACAGAATTATTCATAATATTATTTTGAAATCATATACCTCTAAAAAAGATACAGTTTGGGAGAAAACAGTTTACTTTATTGGCTTATCATTTATTGCGAATATTTGGAATTTTAGAAGATTATTAATTATTATAATTATATATTATTATTATTATTCATATTATTAATATGAATAGCTCTATTCATCTGTATTTGTGTAGGTGCCACCAACTACACACACACACACACACACACACCATACAGATTCATTGGAAGTAGATATTTTGTCTATAGAACTGAGCTCACATGCAGGGGAGAGTTTGGGAGGAGTTCTTAGGGCAGTGGTGGAGGGAGGTGGGCTCTCTGGTAATGAGTGTGGTTTTGGAAGGATTCATGCATTAAAAGTACTAGTAACAGTATTGTAAATTCTAGTACTTGAATAAAAATGTCTAAAAGAAATGAAAAGATAGTAAATAATATTTTTAACTGTGGACACCAAGTTAAAATCTTTTAGCTGGAAGCTTGTACTCTTTTACCCTTTTCACCCATTTATTCAACTTGCACTCTTCTGGCAACTACTGAATTTACCCTCTTATTCTCTGTTTCCTTGAGTTTGTTTTATTTTTCAGATTTCACATATAAGTGAGATCATATGGTATTTGTCTTTTTTGTCTAATTTATGTCATTTAGTATAATAGCCTCAGGGGTTCATCCATGTTGTTATAAATGGCAGAATTCCCTTCATTTTTATGACTGAATAATATTCTATTGAATACACACATATATTATTACACACATATACCATTATGTAGTTCAACATTCTGTTCAACTATAGTCTTTCCAGTATGCTGTAACATATAACCTATGTATAGTAGACTGTAGCATCTTGATTTTTATAATTACACTTTATAAAGTTTTCACAATAATAAAATTACCTAATACATCTTCAGTGTATCTCTGCTATTCAAAGATTCATAAATAGACATATGTATTAAGTGTTATATGTATGTATATAATTATATATGTAAAACTCACATTTTCTTTATCCATTATTATACTAGTGGATACTTAAGTTTGGGGGGATCTCGGCTATTGGAAATAGAGCTGCAGTGAAAGTGAAAGGTTCAGTATCTTTGGGACAGTGATTTCACTTATTATAGATATTATTTGCAAAAGTAGAATTCTGGGTCACAAGACAATTCTGTTATTACTACTTTGAGAAATGCTCCCCCTCCATGCTGTTGTTCATAGCAGATATACCATATAGCACTCCCACTAATCGTATATATGAGTTCCTTTTCCTTACCAACCTTGCTATTGAATGGTTCTGTGATAAGTGTCATCTGAAAATCTCTAAAGTCATCTTTTCAATATGTATTGCCTTTAAATATAGAGATAGTTGATCCTTGGATGACGCTGTGAGCTAGGGGCACTGACTTCTGAACAGTGGAAAAATCTGCATATCATCTATTTTGCTTTTTGTATGCTGGGTTCCACATTAGGATTCAGCCATTCAGAATCTTTAGTTGGTGGAACCCATGAAGATGGAACCCATGGATGAAAAAGCGTCAATATTGGTGGATCTACAAAGTTCAAGCCTATGCTGTTCAAGTGTCAACTCTCTTCCAACCCCCACCCACCAACATGCACACTTATTGATGTATTTGTGGGTATATCAAGATGGTCTCTAGGAATTGATGTAGAGTAGGGAGTCAGCAGAATTTATTTTTTAGCTTTATTTTTAAGCCATACCTGGTGGTGATTTGGATTATCCTGACTGTGTGCTCTGGAGTTGCTCCCAGCAGTCCTGGGGGACGGGGAACACCATGCAATGTTGGGCATAGAATCTGGGTCTCCTGTGTGCAAAACACATGCACAGTCCATTGAGCCATCTCTCTGGCCCCAACAAACTTTTCAAGAGGGTCTGACATTAAATATTTTTGGCTTATGGGTCTTATGGCCTCCACCACTTATCTCTGCTCTTGTAGAGTGAAGCAGCCACAGATAGTAGATAAACTAATATGTAACTACATTCCAGTAAACTTTGTTTATGGACACTGATATTTAAATTTCCTCTCAGTTTTACATATCACAAAATATTATTCTTTTGATTGCCTTTCAACCTTATAAAAACCATTCTTAGCTCAGAAACACATTGCCAGCTGTTTGGTCCACAGAATGTAGTTTGCCTGCTCCTAATCTAGATACTTTTTTGATTTACACATGTTTTTCAGAATGTTATTTGGCAGTTAACATGGATTTTGTTTAAGAGGTTTGCTTAATCTCCATAATCATGCTCTGTAACCGTGATTTGTTCACATGACTAAAATTTCAAAAGGTATATTTTCAAAAAGTTTCTAATATATATGAAGAAAACTTCCAAAGCCCTCCTTGTAAAATGCCGTTCTTCATTTTCCAGGGTTGTTGTTTGCTTCTGACGGGAGAGTGCCCTTAGAGAAAGAGGTTTGGGGTGGGGATTTGGGAGGAAAAGGTTGCAGGTGCTTGAATAGGATGTAGATTAATGATGGAAGTCCTGTGTGAGTGAAAGAATAGTTAGCAGAATCCCTGGGGAAAATTGGAAAATTGGTAAAGAAAACATGTAGTAGGACAAGGAGAAGGAGGAGACCATGTCCTGACTTAGATAATATTTAATAGGGTTAGATGGCTTTTGTATAGGACTTTCAGAATTAGGAAGAACAAGGTTTTTCTCTGTTAAGTAGGTAAAAACATATTAAGAGGTATGTAAAATGTTATTTTTGCCAAGTCATGATGTCCTTCATTTTCCAAGAAATATTTATTTTTAAGAACATTAGAATTTAATGTTTAATTTTTAGAATCTATAGATCTCAAGTGTGGTCACCACATTTGCTAGGAATGCAAATCCTCATCTAGTCCACCAGAGCTGGGACTGAGCTAGTCCTCCAAGGGGTTCTAACATGCTCCAGGGGTTGCAAATCACTCAGATTCGTAAAAGGGACATCAACTCTCTCCCATTTCCCTCCCTTATAGATAGCAGTGTTTACAGGGGAGTTTCAGGGCAGGACGTTTTGATGGATACTTTTCACTTACTGCTGTTTTTAAGGGCAGCCACCAGAAGGAGTCTGGCAGAAAGAATGGCCCTATTGTAAAAGGAGAGGGAATTTTTTTCTTTGTATAAGTAAACAAGTTGAAACTTGATCTCTGCTGTTGCTTCTGGAACCCTGGGGAGAAAAGAGTTCTCTTGGGTAGTTGTTATAGTCTGTCTACACTGTGTCAGTTTCCACACAGAAAACACTGACTGTAGACAGCAGTCCAGGTTCTTGTCTTGCTGTTATGGCTGGAGGATGGTGGGTAAAGGCACAAGTGTCTCTAATTACATTCTTGTCCATCGCTGCTTCTGTGCCAGGAATACAACTCCCCACAAGCTCCTCCCACACAGTGACCTTATTTCCATAGTAACTGCCATAGTCCACTGGTGACTTGCACAGCATAGTTGGAATAACCAGGATTTTCAAACTGTGAGAACTTAAAGTAGGCAATCTCACAGAGCAAATAAAGCACATCTTTTCAACACAAGTAAATGAACTGCACATTGTGAGGGCCAAATGCACATGATACATATATGATTATATATGTTGCTGTGACATATACATGATCATAGATATTGCTATGAAAAATTTACTGGGTGCTAATGGTTTTGTGGTGCTGATATATTGGGAGTCATTGGAGAAAATGCTTTCAGATGAAAGCATATAAGGTTTTTATTGTTCATGAAGACTTTTGCTATTGTTGGAGTGAAATTTTACTGTGGTGATCCGCTGGACAGATTGCCTAGTCTAACCTGGAATAATAATAATAATAATAATAATAATCAGATTAATATTTTATTGCTATGCTTGACTGTGATTTATCTTCTTGCTCATCCTTCTTAATGCTGCCATATTGGGGATTCTTTCGGTGTCAGGCGAATGAGACCCATTGTTGTTACTGTTTTTGGAATATCGAATACACCATGGGTAGCTTGCCAGGCTCTACCGTGTGGGTGGGATACTCTCGATAGCTTGCCGGGCTCTCAGAGAGGGATGGAGGCTTTTAGGGCGGCCTCCGGTGTTCCCATGGTTCACACAATATTTGAACCACATCAAATATGGTGTGGAAATTATGGAAAATAGGTATTAAGTGTCTTATGGTGTCCAGAAAGCGGCCTGGAACGTGGTGGTGGCTGGGTAGTGGAGCAAGGAGAGGCTGATAAAATCTCAGGGATGACGTAGACTGCCAAAACAAAGAAGGACTAAAATGACTGACTGTCTGTACTTTCAATGCACATACGTTGGCATTGGAAGCATCCATCGAGGACCTGATGGTGCAAGCACTGAAGATCAAGTACTACATCATTGGTCTGACCAAAAGGAGAAGGCATCAATCACATCATACCAATTTCGACACTGGAGAAGAACTGTTCCTCGGAATATGCGACAACAGACGTTGGTGGTGTCCGTGTCCTTGTCAATACGAACTTGGCCATGAGCATTGATTCATTCAAATGCCTAACAACCCGAGTCAGATGATTACGCTTGAATAGATGTCGCTCACTGCAGGCAGTTTCTGTCTTCATTGTCTACGCACCAACATCCAAATATGATGAAGAAGAAATTGAGAAGTTCTATATGGAGCTGTAGAAGTTCTATAAAGAAGACCACACTTTCTACAAGATCGTTGTCGGAGATTTCAATGCCAAGATAGGACTGAGAAGGTCACTCAAAGAAATCCACATTGGGACCCATGGCCTAGAATGGAACGAACAGGGTGAGAGACTGTCTGAGTTCATCATGTCGATCAAGACCATCCATGGGGACTCTCACAGTTCCAGAAGGCCGAATCGAAACGTTGGACATGGGAGTCTACCGGTGGGCAGTTCCACAACCAAATTGACCACATCATATTCAATTGAAGGTTTTGCCTGACAGATGTCGCTGTTGTCCCATAATTCCAAACAGGATTGGACCACCATCTCCTTCATGCAAAATTCTACTTCACAGAGCAGGGAGAAAGGTCAGCAAATTTTAAGTTTAAGAAGAGAATTCCCAGAATGACCACCAGCTGGGAGCTCTTTGGCACTATTGCGGCAATGTGGGAAGATGCCGTAGTTGACAAAATGGATGAGGAATATGATTGACTGGTTCAGTACCTTCATGACTGCGCAAAGAATGCTGAGAGTGGGAAAGCCACAAACAGATGCGTGTCTTCGGGAACTCTAAAGCTCATTCGCCAACATGGTTTGGTACAAGCCTCAGGCACCCACAAGCTAACGTTCGAACTCGCAGAGCTGTGCAGAGAAGCGATAAAGTTAGACCTCAAAGAGAGAAGAGCAGCAGTGTTGGCCGATGTGGCAGAAGCTGGGGAAAGTATTTGCAATGCTTGCCTGTCCTTTGCCAACTACAAGACCAAGATGACTGCCCTCCGATGTCCTGATGGATCTATCACATCTTCCAGAAGGGCAATGGAGAGGATTATTCACGACTTCTACTCACATCTCTTCGACAGCCACGTTCACTTGCCCACATACCAAATTCTGCAGGATGGATATATCGTTCCCAATGTCCTTCCTTCCAAAATCCGACATGCCATTTCGTTGGTAAAGACGCGTACAGCACCCGGTCCAGACAAGGTCACACCCGAACACCTGAAGAATCTGCCACCAGTATTCGTCAATACACTGGCTTGGCTCTTCACACGCTACCTGTCCACATGCAAGGTTCTGTCCCCATGGAAAACCAGCAGGACCTTTCTGTTGTACAAGAAGGGAGACATTGGTGATGACATCAGCGACTATCACCCAATCAGCCTGTTGTCCATCATCTACATGTTGTTCACTCAAGTCATCCTGAATAGAATAGGCTAGATGAAGGACAAACATGTGAGTAAGCTCAGTTCCAAAAAGGATTCTGCACGATTGACCATATCCACACAGTGACCAAGTTCATTGAAGTTTCGTGAGAGTTCAAGATGCCGCTCTGTCTAACATTCTTCAATTTAAAGAAGGCCTTTGATTCTCTTGAGAGTAAAATGGTCATTGAAGCCCTAGCCAAACAGGGCATTCAAATTCAGTACATCAAGATCCTCCACAATCTGTACTACGGATTTACCACCAGGATCTCACCATTCTACAAGGAAGCGATCATTGACCTAAAGATAGGGGTTTGGCAGGGTGATACTATTTCACTGAAACTTTTCAGTGCCACCCTTGAGAACATCATGTATTGACTGGAATGGGAAGTAATAGGAGTGAAGATAGGTGGTCCGCAACTACACCACCTCCACTTTGCTGGTGACATTGTTCTAATAATACCAAACATTAGCCAAGCGGCACAAATGCTGGCTGATTTCAACCACGAGTGTGGAAAGGTTGGATGGCCAATGAATCTCAGCAAAAAAATGTTAATGAAAAACTAACTAGTTCCCGACCTTCCACTTGCTCTCAATGGAACGAACATCTCCAAATGCAGCAGCTATGTGTATCTGGGTCGAGAACTCAACATGAGGAATGACTTGGCGCCAGAACTTCACAGGAGGAAGAGAGCCGCGTGGAACGCCTTCAAGAGTGTCGAAGAAGTGGTTAAGAGGATGAAGAACCTCCAGCTCCGGGCACATCTTTTCGAGTCCACCGTTCTTCTGCACTAACATATGCCTCAGAGACCTGGGCCCTACAGAAACAGGATGAGAACGCTATTCGAATATCACAAAGAGGAATCAAAAGAGCTATGCTTGGAGTATCACATTTCACTCAAGTGAGAGAAGGAATTTGAAGTTCCTATCTCCATCGACAGTCAAGAATCAGGGACACTGTCTCGTTTGCCCAGGCATCAAAAATCAGATGGGCTGTACACGTAATTCGATTTAAAGACAACAGCTGGACTAGAGCTGTTACCAACTGGATTTCACGGTACGTCAAAAGACCTCATGGCCGCCCACCTATAAGATGGCCAGACTTCTCCGTCAAAACCCTGAATGAATGGTTTGAGGCTCTTCGTGTTCCTAGAGCGAGCAGATACCATTGGGCTACACTAGCATGTGAGAGGGATGAATGGAGACATTACTGGCACCCACTCAAACCAACAGAAGATCAACAGGATGAAAAGTGATGCATGACTAAATTAGTTATTTCACTTTGTGTGCCTATAGTACTCTGTTGAGAATGTCTTTAATAATAGTATTATTATTTCTACTAGGTAATTAATACTTACCATGTATGTGATTTCAATCCTAAGAACATCCTTACAGATACTATTGTATCCATTCTTCACAGAAGAAACAGAGGTTCAGAGAGGCTGTACAGTTTGTCCAAGCTCACACAGGTTCTTTTTAGTTGAACTTGGATTTGAACCCAAGGAAGTCTGAGTTCTAGAGTATTTTTTATTGCCACAGAAACTGTACTTATCAGTGTGTGGTTGTAACTTTTTACATCATTGCATTTTCTTCCTTTATGACGAGCTTCTTGAAGACAGGTATTGACTTTATTACTTCCCTCAGGGTAAAACCCAAGTTAGCTGTATCCTTGGGGATGAATATTTTGTCCAATGGAGAAGGAATGGGTGAAAAGTGAGTAAGTAGAATAAGCACTCACCCTTTTAATTCTAAATAATTATAGGAGAGACAGATGACTTCCCATCAGGATGGTTATCATCCCACATTTTTACTGCCCATAGTTATATAGCATCTGGAAATTCAAGATTTAATATTAATCTCTGTCTTTCAGATTATCTGTCTGCTGTTTCCATCACTTATTTTTCTTTCCTCTTATTTTAATGGAAATAATTTTCTTTCATTCTGTTTTATTTGTTTATTGTTGAGCCACAAGTGGTGGTGCTCAGGGCTGACTCCTGGCTCAGATCACTCTTGGTGGTACGCAGGAGACCATACGTGGTGCCAGGAGTTGAAGTTAGGCTGGCTGCATGTAAGGCAAGCGCCTTAACCACTCGTTTATATCTTTAGCTTCTTTACATTTTAAATTGGTACGGAGGCTAAAGAAACAATATAGTAGGTAGGACACTTGACTTGCATGCATGCAATCCAAGTTCCATCCTTGACACCCTGAGCACAGAGCCAGGGGTAAGCCCTGAACACTGCCATTTTGTGTGGTCCCCAAGCCAAGAAACAATAAAAGACTAAAATTACTATGGAGAACACACCAGCAGTGCTCCAGCAGTGGTGCTTTGGGCCACCCAGGCCACAGTTAGAGGTGCTCAAGATATAATGCAGTTCAAGGGATCTAATCCAAGGCCTCACACATGGGCACCACTTGAGGCACATCTCCATCCCCATTTTTTTAATGACACGTATATATATTTTCGCATCAATAAAATTATGCCTTCATTTTTTTCAAACATAGTGCAGTGTGTAAAGCAAAACTTAACACATGATTACTGGAACAAGGAACTGATCATTTGTTTGGGGATCGTGAGTAACAATTAAAACAACAGTGAAGAATATCAGTCTATGTAGCCCTAAACAGGATCTGGCAGCTTACAGTCAGTGAAGGATATATGAATATGATGATCAACTGGAAGGGGTGGTCATGTTCAGGAAGTGCTCCCGATAGGCGTTCACAAGGGTGGACAAGACCTGGTATAGGCACAGGACACAGGCCCTGGAATAGGAGATGATACCAAGTGAAGGCTTGGAAGCAGAAAGGAGCATAATATGGGCAGTAAATGAAGTAGCTTTTATGACTTAAGAAGAGGGTGTAAACATGACAATCATAGTTGAAAATAATCATTTTGGACAGGAACTGAGTGTTGAAAGTAGATAAAAGGGTATACCTGATAACCTATCATTACAAAGAGAGGGGGGAGGGGAGAGAGGGGGGAAGAAAGGGAGGGAGGGCGTAGGAA
Source organism: Sorex araneus (assembly GCF_027595985.1). NCBI lineage: Eukaryota > Metazoa > Chordata > Mammalia > Eulipotyphla > Soricidae > Sorex > Sorex araneus. The sequence goes on along the minus strand of NC_073313.1, from coordinate 46,380,493 downwards.
TGGAGGGAGGGAGGAGGAAAGAGAAAAGAAAAAAGTACCTGTCATAGTGGTAGTGGAGTGTGGGAGCGAAACTGGGACCGTTGGTGGTGGGAAATGTACATTGGTGACTGGATGGGTGTTGCAACATTAATTGACTGGAACCCAATCATGAACAACTTTGTAACTGTGCATATCACTGTGAGTCAATAAAATTTCATGAGGGTATATTATAGGCTATCAGGGCAAAAAGCATTGTGCTTGTTTTTGAATAAAGACTACGTGCATATCTCAGAAATCTAAATTGAGCAGGAGAGGTGGTCACTAGAAAGCAAGGAGAATGCTTAAGTCTTTTGGGTGTTGTGACTATTATGATAAGAGTATCTAGAGAAGTTTGATGATTCACTTATTAAAGAAGTAACTGAAAACACTCATTGTTTTTCTAAGTGTCCCCTGGGGACCACTTCATTCAATTTCCTGGGGAGCTTAATAAAAATTCAGGTTTCTGGGGGCCAGAGAGATAGTACTGTGGGTAGGGCACTTTCACACGGCTGATCCAGGATAAAATCCCTGGCATCCCATATAGTCGCAGAGCACAAACAGCAGTGACTCCTGAGCTCAGAGCCAGGAGTCAGCTCTGAGCACAGCCTGGTGTGGCCCAAAAACAAACCACAGAAGCAGTTTTCTGGAGATGCAAACTAAATACTGAATCTCTGTGGGTGGGATTCTGGATTCTATACATTTAAAATTCAAGTGACTTTTATACACAATAAAGTTTGTGAGCCACTGGTCTAAAATTTTTTTGCATAGATTTTATTCCAGATTGATGAGATTTCCAGAAATAAGAAGTAGGTGAAAAAAAAAGGCATATTAAAGGTAAAAAAAAATCTATCCTTAAAATACATTTATAAATTTACAAAAGTTATAGGAAACTGTATATATATTGTGTACATTTGACCTGATGGTAGATCTCCTTCAGTTGTTTCAGTGATATCTCAGGCATTGGTGAAAGTTAATGAGTCTTTCATGAGAATGCTGCTAAATCTGTTACAAACCTAATGACGTTCCAGAGAAAATGTTTGACAAGGTGTAGCTGCCCCTAACACTGAATGAATCCTGTCTAAAGTCTGGAGTAGTCAGAACTAAGAAAACAGAGTTGTGAAGGTCTGATTGTTCCAGGCTGGCTTGAGACTGACCTTCAAACTTGCTAGTTTTATCTCATTGGAGAGTTTTCAGCCTTGCTTCCCTGGACAGTTGGAGAAAGGGACAGAGAAAAGAAAAATCTGCCTCTGCACATCAGATACTCATTCTCCTTTCAAATCCATGTGAACACAGGGAAAGAGTGAATTCAAGCACAAAGGGTCTGAAAGTGAAGTCTTCTTTCTCAGAGTTGTGATGGGAGGGAAGTGTTAAAGTACATGCTTTATTTTCATATTTGCCTCCTTGGTGTAATGATTTTGATTATCTAAGACCTCTACAAAGATTTATTAGTATTTGTTGAGTAGTCCCTTTGCTTCCTGACAAGCATGATTTTTCTGCTGACAGACCTTAATTTATTCATTGACCAGGCAATCCACTTTTGAACATTTTTTGTTTGATTGTTTGGGGGACACACTCAGTATTGCTCAGGGCTTACTCTTGGCTCTGCACTCAGGTATCATACATTCCTGGTAGGGCTTACAGGACCACACTGGATGCCAGGGATCAAACCGAGGTAGGCCACATGCTAGGTTACTACCTACCTGCTGTGCAATCTCTGGCCTCTCTACTCTGGGAACTTTTGATTCTAGAGTTTGATCCCACCTTTAGTATACTACACTGTCCTATTCACTCATTAATTCTAATTGGATATCCCAATCTGTGTGCATCTTTTGGCAACTTTTTATAAGTATTTATTGAGTACCAGCACTTTGTCAATGGTTAGTATTATGTAGTCTTTCAAAACATGGGTTATAAATGCTAGGTAGGGGCCAGGCATATAATACATGATACAGGATTTGAAAAGGAAAGGTAAGTTTTCCCTTGAAGGAAGTAGGGGGAGGAGGGCACTGGGGAATTAGAGGCATGACTGAGGAAGGAGATATGTGGGAATAGATGAAGGAAAGGAAATGAGCATGAGAAAATGAGGGGGGAAATGGAAGGGGGCTTCAGGCACCAGTTAAATCCCTCCTGAGGGTTCTGGCAGCCAGGACTGGGTGCTGTTTTCTCTGGGGACATTCTTCTGAGTAGAGAACTGTTTAATGCAACTCTTCTAAATAGTGTGTTTATAGCATTTGTTTTGGATACATTGCCCAATGTGTTACCTCAGACATACATAAAAAAAAAAAATATTCGGTGTGGGGACAGAGTGATAGTACAGTGGGTAGGAAGTTTGTGTTGCACCCAGGTGACCCGGATTTGATCCCTGGAGTCTCATAGTCCCCCGAGCACTGCTAGGAGTTATTCCTGAGTTCAGAGCCAGGAATAACCCCTGAGTATTGCTGGGTGTAGCTCCTGCAAAAAAATAATATATTTTAGTAAATGGACAAAATCCTTCTACCTATATAGAACCTTAATTCCTTAAAGTGTATTATTTTTACTATAATACCTTTTGTATGACTTATAATACTGTTAATGATAGGGTTTCATGCATGCAATGTCCCAATACCACACCCTCCAGCAGAATGTTCGCTTCCCTCCACCATTGTCTCAGAGGTCTCCTCCCCTTGGGTACACTCCGTTCTGTAGACTGGTTAGTTCTCACATTCTGTTGCCTTTGGTCATTTGTTATTCTCTTACTATGTTTCTTTATACACACTTAGGAAATATGTGTAGCTGTCCCTCTCCTGACTGACTTTTCTCAACACAATGCCCTCCAGTCCCATCCATGTAGCACCAAATCACCTGCTTTCATTTTTTTCCTATAGCCAACTAGTATTCGATTGTGCATATGTATCAGTTTCTCTATCCAGTTATCTATTATTGGACACTTGAGTTAAAACATTCATTTTTTTTGAGCTCTCTTTTGTTTTGGTTTGGTTTGGGGTCACACCCAGTGGTCCTCAGGGCTTACTCATGGCTCCTGGCAGGGTTTGGGGGCCATGTGGGATACCGGGGATCAAACTCAGGTTGAATTCGTGCAAAGTAAGCACCCTACCCACTGTACTATTACTCCGACCCAGAACCTTAATTCTTAATAAGAATGTTGAACTTTTTCAATTTTATAGTTTATGCTACCTTAGAAACAGCATACCTGAGGTGGGCGTGGGTCAAATGAAGGTCAAAATGCAAATATTCAGTTAATAAAATCAATAAATCATGGAACTGTAGCTGCTAGCATGATGATTACAGTTAGTAATACTATGTAACCATGTTTGAAAATTGCTAAAAGAATATATCCTTTTTGGTTTTCTTTTATTTATTGTTTTACAGCCACACCTAGCAGTGTTCAGGTCTTACTTTTTCCTTGTGCTCAGGGATCACTCCTGACAGGGCTTGGGGGACCATATGGGGCATCAGGGGTAGAACCTGGTTTACCACATGCAAGGCAAGCACCTTATCCAATATATTATCTCTTCAGCCCCAAGAATAGATCATAAAAGTTCTCATCACATGAATAATAATTATGTATTGGGTGATACACCCAAAACTGATGTAATGTATTTGTCAATGTTAACACAATCAAACATAGCAAGTTTTATAGGTTTTGAAAAATATGTGATGTCTATTACTTGTAAGATGCTTTAACACTTATTTTTCTTCCATTTAGCTATGGCAACGTAAGCAATACATTACGATTTTTTGCCAGAATGTGTTCACGCAAAAATACCGAGGTGGACAGGATGTTTGTTATTTCATATTTTCTTGGTGATGACACACTGTCCGTCTTTGAACCTATATTGAAGAATTCAGGTAAGAGATATCTCTTACAGCAATTTCGTCAAACAGTGAACATCTGTTTACTTTGAAACTCAGGGAAAATGACCAGATTTCACAACTTAGACAAATCTATGATAGCGGATTTTTTTTAAAAAAGTTACCAAATACTGAAGGGAGGATGGAGTTTTTAATTTTCTGGTATCAGCAATCAAAGAAACCACACACATGATGCTGTACTACTGAGCTACATCTGTGGTCTTTTTTTTTTTTTCTTAACCACCAGAGGCTCATTTTGACAAGGATCTCTTAAATAGGAACTTAAGTATATAAAGTTATAAAAGAGGGGCCACTTAGGTTGGGTCAGGACTGGGAGCTTGTGATACCTCCGTTTGGTCATCATTACCCCTTCTGGATTCAGAGACTCCAAGGGCTGCGAAGTTAGAGTCTGGCTACCATCAGTTTTACTCACAGTTATGATAAAAGACACATCTGTATTGTTGAGTTGATAGTACTCTTTGTAAAATGTTTGCTCAATCAAAAGGCAAGAATCCAGATGAATATATTTAAGCTCCAGAGTCCATCTTCCTTTAACTTCTCTCTCTCTTAAAGCAGTTGCCAAGACTCCAGAATCCAGGCCACTGGGATACAGATGTGTGGAGTGGGATACCATGGCCATTTTTGAGCCCCATTGATTTTGACTTAACAAATTATGAAACTGCAGTTTTTTTTGTCCCCAAATGTTTGTTTTGGGGACCAAACCCAGCAGTGCTCGGGGCTTAACTTCTGGTCCTGAGCTCAGAATTACTCCTGGTGGTGCTCGGGGGACCATTTGGGATGTTGTGGATTAAAACAGGCTGGCCACATGTAAGGCAAGCACCTTACCTGCTCTATTATCATTCCAGCCCCTAAAATGTTCAGAAATGTCTGAAAAATTGGTACTTAAAAGACACCATTTGGGAAGAATAATTAATGGTGTGCTAGTTGACTGGCTTTCTGAAAACACATTTAAAGGCTCTCATTTGTACTGTTTTCAGATTTCCATGGTGTAAATACCCCACCATACACAATTTCAAGAAACTAAAACAACTGCTTTAAGGATTTTTCCAGAATCCCTGGAAATTTAGGGGACCAGAAGATAACTCAAAGGGCTGGCATGCATGCTTTGCTTGCTTGAGGGTACTTGTTTGGTCCATGGAACTACATAGACCCCGAAACACTACCAGTTTGATTTCAGTGACCCCCCCCAGCACCACCAGGGCTGAGCACTGAATCATCACTGCCAGGCTGGAATACTGGTGGGAGTTGCCCCTGGTGCTCCCAAGCACTACTAGGGAATCCCTCTCCAAATACATTTTTTAAAATTTATTTATTTTTAAATTAGTGAGTCACAGTGAGGGTACAGTTACAGATTCACACATTTTCGTGCTTGTTTTTCCCTCATGCAATGTTTGAGAGCCCATCCCTCCACCAGTGTCCATTCTCCACCACCAATGAACCCAGTATCCCTCCCATCCCCCCAAAGCCATCCCCTCACCCCACCCCACCTTTGTGGCAGGGCATTCCAATTTGATCTCTCTCTTTCCCTTTGGGTGTTGTGGTTTGCAATAGGGGTATTGAGTGGTCATCTTGTTCAGTCTCTAGTCTACTTTTAGCTGCATCTCCCTTCCCGAGTGGGATCTCCAGTCACACTTTACTTGGTATTCCCTTCTCTATGTGGGATGACTTTCCCCCAGCATGTGAGGCCACCTTCCAAGCTATGGAGCCAACCTCCTAGTATTTTATACTATTATTCTTGGGTATTAGTCTCCTACTCTGTTACCCAAATACATTTAAAATAAATAGTAAAGCAAAACAAACACTGTATATGCCAAATCCCTGAAAATTTAATAATCTGTTCTTAAGACCTAGGATGAACATATCAATGAATAATAAATATGTTGTATAACTAAGTCAGATTTCACTGTGATTTGAATACTGGGTCACATATTACAATATAAAATCAAGTAGAGATGAACTTAAAGTCAGGCTCTCAAAGGTCAAAATGCAGCTCTAGAATGGGAGAGATGCCATCATGCAAATTGTAATATGCCTAAAACAGAAAATGGATGTAATGCTCAACTCCAAGCTTGCTATTAATAGCAGTCACAATTGACTACCAACAACTATCTTTACAAAAACTTTTGTGAGGTTAAAAATTGTGCTTATGCAGGTCCTCCGAAAGGCAAATCACAAAGATAGAATTAAGTATGCAAGAAATTTGGTGAGAATAAAGATCTGAGAAGAGCCAGAGGAGAGTAGGAGAGCTGTCAGACTACACTACAACTCTGACTCCTGTGGAGGACAGGAGGGAGGGGCAAAGGGGAACATCTTTGCAGTGAAATTCTGAGACAATTTTGGCATGGCTGATGGGGGAGTTCAAAAGCTAAAGCCAGTGTACAGTGTTTCCCAAAGTGAGTAGGGAATGGGCAGGAGCCCTGGAATAATCCAGGGAGGGGGGTGTTGGTAGTAGCCTGAGGCACGGTTGAGTCGGGAACACTTCATATTTTTCTATAAAATGGTAGATTTCCAGGAGGGGGACCCAGTAATTTTTTTCTCAAATGGGTCAAAAGCTATATAAGCTTGGGAAATACTATATTATTTTGAGGAAAATTCAACTGACTGAAGAGTTCCTTGCCTTAGTATCTCTGGCAGCAGCCTTTAGGAAGCATCACTTGGGTACAAACCTAGGGACAGAAAGAATTTAGAACATAGCAGCCAGATCCTTCCATTTTCTTAACTGAGAGGCACATTTTCATGACACTCACAGTTCGTTCCCATTTTACTAGTGACAGTTTAGAGATCTTCACCCATGGTTTTTGAGCACGGTAGTGTGATGAGGCTGATTCAGAAAGCTCATCTGTTGGTCTCAGGTTGTGTTTATAGGTCTGGAGATGCAGTTAAGTATCAGAAGTTATTGGAATCCCAAGTTGCACTCTACTTGCTGCAGGAAATCAAAACCAATTAACGAGCTGGAGAAAGAAACGTGTGACAGTGCAAAGAGAAGCAAATATTATGCCTGTAGAACAAAAGAGTTCCAGGGAGTGTAATAGTTATCTTCAGAAACTAAAGTCAGCTCCTTTTCTGAGGTGGAGCATTTTATACTTAATCTGCCTGTTAGAACAAGACACCATCTGGACAAATAGGTGGAAATGAGCTCAAGTGAGGAATTTTTTACCTGGTACTGTTCAAACATGCATTCAAGAATCATATCTTCCTGATGTCCCAGTTCTCACTACACCGCTGAACAGATCCGTGCTAAGTGTTTGTTGTTTGGGCTTGGGCAGGGAGTAGAGCGAGAAAGAGCACTAGAATGCGATGTCACTTTTATCTTTCCATATTTGCCTAGGAAGTCTCATTTTTTTTTTTTACCAGCCGCTTCATTCTTCACTTCAGCCTGAGAATAATAGGTTATATGAGTTCACAGCTAATCCCCTATGGTCTGTGTTTGAACATGAACTAGCTCCGGGCAAGTCATATAGTTCTTTGAAGTATAAAGGCTACTCATTAACTTCTCTCTTTTTCTATAGGGTATGCTGGTGGGTTGTTCTTGAAAAGAAGTCGTGTTAAGAGGCCTGGGCAAGCAATTTTTAAAAGTGAACCATCGAAATATATTCAGCCTGAGGAGCTTTATGTTGGAGCAAAAGTGAATGTGAATGGCTACGTATTTCGTCTGCTCAATGCTGATGAGTACACCTTAAACTTCATGGAGAAACATCCTGACAGGGTGAACTTGCTTTGTATAATTCTTGACTTGTCTCTCAGCACTCTCAAGGCTGTTTTTTCCTTTCTGTAGGCCCTTTCTTCTTTCTTTTGCCACTCGTTTTACATTGTGCATTCACACATGTGGGCATGAATAATGGATCTGCGTGACTTGGCCCCAGGTCCCCTCACAGAGTCTAGGCTCTGGTCTACTCTGTTTACATGCTGGGTCCTCTGCTGCCCAGCATCACGAATGCCAGGCAGAGGCAGGCTCCAGGTTGAATCAAGTTTCCTGGGTTTTCTGCTGAGGCTAACAATGTTTTCAGAAGGAAATGCAGCTACTATAGGAAATAAAAGGAAATTTCTGTGCCGCTCACTGTGCTATGCCAATTAATTGGCATAAACCACCCGAGAAGGCCAAGACCTGAACGAACAGAAACCCCAAGGGAACTGGATAGTTGCATAGTTGCATCTTTCCCCAACAGGAGCTACCTGAAACCTAAATAAGAATTCAATGACAAATTGGCAGCAGTGAGCTCAGAGTTTTATTGTTTGAGATAAAATGGCAGAGGAATACTATTATTAAAAGTATAATGGTGGCAGTGTGGTTCAGTAAAAGGAACATGTTGGCCAGATCATGATTTGTTTCAAAGCGTGGACTAGTTTCATTTGGAAACTTGTACATTTTAGAATCATTAATATTGAAAAAAATCAACCTGGAAACTATTTGAAAAGCGTCCACCTTTAAGTAATAATTTTTATATGCCAAATTACATGTATATAGTACCAACTTCATTTCATATGTATACTAAATGCTCAGTGGTAAGTTGCCAAGATGAGTCTCTCTATATCACATGATTCAAGTCAGTTAAGGTCCTCTGAGAAGCTGATACCAAGACATGCACATGTGCAAGAGATTTGTTTGGGGAAAAGACCAACGTAGAATCAAGGGAGGAGGGGCAAAAGCAGGGGAGGGGGTGTGGGTAGACTGTCATGTATTTCTTAGCCCTGAGAAAGGGGAGGGAGGGAAGAGGGGTGGGGAAAGAACTTCATAGACAGCACAGCACAAACTCTGGGCCAGAACTGCTGGACCCCCAGAGCCAACTGCCCATCAGTCCCATGTCAGGCAGAATGACCCAGCTGCTGGTGCCTCTCTGGGCTTCGTCATTGGATGGGGAAAGCTTAGGCAGAGTGTGGCTAAGATAGGAATGCTGTGGAGGATACCGGAGTCACAGCAGCTGGGGGATGTCAGCTAACAAAGCTCTTCTCTGCATGGTCTCTCTTGGTGGGAGGCCCAGAAATTACCTCTGGGGCTCCCCCCAACCCCCCAGCTCTCCATTTACAACGTGAAGGATTCAGGTTATCAGCTGATAACTGGTTGCTATTCCAAAGCACTGAATGCTTTAGATAAGAGATGTAAAAATAGGGCAGTTAGATATCTGGAGACTAGCAGGTTGGGCTTGGCCATCTGACTCCACATGGAATAGCTGAGGGCCCTTAGACATGTATCTTCCCTGAGCTGCACTTTCCTCCTCTTTCAAGTGGGAGTAAGACAGTGCCTATTTTCATAGAGTTGCTATGACAATGAGTTGCAATAATCTATATGAAGTGCTTACTTCTGTGTGGCTCATAGCATGCTAGCTCGGTGTAGGTATTGTAAATGAGGGCTCCGTTTTCAAGTACAGCATTAACCCATATAAAAATATATAGCATGAATATCTACAAGCATGCATGTGTTTGTGTGTGTGTGAAGCATAAGTATGTGTGTGCATGTGTATAATACACAGAGGGGCTTGTTTTCCTTTCATAAAGATGAAAGCTTGGTGGGACATTATCTATTGTCAGCATCCCGAGTGAAAACAGCAGTATCTTAAAACTACCCTTAACAAAGATATTCTAAGCTGAGGAAGATTAATGTACTCCTTATTGTCAGTCTGGTGAATTTTTTTCAAAAGAGCTAGTAGATGAAAGGAAATGCAGGAAAGGGGTGGGGGGTGGGAAATTGTCTTAAGCACCAAGCTTTCTAGTGGATGAGAGTTTTCTATTCAATTACCAAATTACTACCAGCATTCTTGTTCTTATTTCCAAACTTGGCTCTTGCAGGATTTTTATATAATAATAATTAGCTATTTAATAATAATAATTAGCTGTAATTATCATCATCATCATCATCACCATTATTTTTATTTGGCTTTTTGGGTCACACCCTCTGATTCTCAGGGATTACTCCTAGCTCTGCACTAAGGAATTACTACTGGCGATGCTCAGGGGACTATATGGGATTCCAGGGATTGATTCCGGGTTGGCCGCATGCAAGGCAAATGCCCTACCCACTGTACTATTGCTATGGCCCAGCTGTAATTATGTGCAATTTAGGCTTTGTTGGATTGAATAGGAAGTCTGGGAAAGTAAAAAGCAAACAAAAAACTCACATGATAGGAAACAGGGATTAGGGGCTTCCTTGAGAGTTGAATGTGGGGTATTGCAGTGTAGGTGGATCTGTGACACACAGCCTTCCTCAGCTGAGTGTAGAGTCTGGTGGCCAAGTATGGTGGCTACTGAAGACTCTAGGGAAAATAAGGGTCTACTTAGCTAATTTGAACCCACATTCTCTTTATTAGGGTTTCCCAATATATGAATTCAATGTCCAGAAGTTAAAGGGAAGAGGTTGAAGTGGAAGGGTTCTTTCTGTTGCCTGTACTTTCAGTTCATTTTGTTTTCATCTGGGCAATGGGATGTTGCTCAGTGTTCTAATGCCTTAACTGAAGAGATCCAAATCTGGCCATCAGAAAGATTAGGCTCCCTATATTTCAGGCATGTTTAAATATTTTCCCTTTCTTCCCCACCCTTCCAGTTTCCTCTGAGTGATATCAAACTTGCCCTACAAAAGCTGAAAGATGAACAATCAAAATCCAGAGAAATCCAGCAAGTATTTATAGCTCTTGATAATCTTCACACAAGAAAGGTGGATTTTAATACGTTCAGGTGAGCACTATTCTGCTGGCAATTTTATTTTCCTTTTTAAAGTGTCCAAGGAGCAGAAAGAAAAAAGTTCTTCCATATTGTTTCCTAATTAATTTACTACCTAAAATTGTTTCAAGGGATTGCCATATCTTATCATTGACTTTGTGGTCAAGGCTCACCCACTTCTGGTAAACTGTTTGCATTTTCATAAAGACTTTATAGGTGAGAACAGAGTGGCCAAAGCATGGAAATCTAGTTAAAAATTCAGGAGGTCATTAAAAGGTAAACTGCTGTTATTTGGGATCAAAGAATTACAAGTTGGGGAGCATGGATTTGGGTAAAAATCTAAAATGTGTCTCAAGTTGGGACAAAAGTCCAATTTTGCAGGATGAGATAATCATCAGGTGATGAAGTCATAAGGTACAAGTCGGTAAAAGTTCATGGTTATCAGTTTTTCCAAACAAGATATTGTGGCTCTTGTGAACTTTTCAAGCAACTTGTTTATGAAACAATTCATTGTTCTTTGGCCAAGTCCAAAAGTCTGACCCAGTTTAAACAAATTTCGAAATTGGTTTTTCTGTAGTGTCTTTCCAGCTCCATTTCAAAATGGCTTCACTTATGTCAGCTATTCACAGTCACCTTTTCTTGTGAATCATGACATTAAAGAAGAATGCTGGGAAGGGTGCATCCGAGTGAGAAAAGCAAGGGGAAAAATATAGTGTAAGAGCACCCCATTGATATCTGTGGATTAAGGAAGGGACATTCTACCGAGAAATGTCAGAAAAGATAGGGGAAACATTATTATAAAAGAATGTGATAATATATGCATCCACATATATGTAAGCATATGCACATTTGTGCATTTTGAAATATGTGAACATAAATTGTGAAGAAATATATGACAGTAATTAGCTATCTCGAAAGAAAATAGAACAATAAAGATTTTCTCTAAGGTAAAGCTGAATTCTGAGACTGTTCAGTGGCTGACTTAGGCAAATTTCCAACTCATGGAAACACAAGGAAATTCAAAAGCAGGGTCTGGACGATTGTGAAACATGTTAGCCTTAAAACAAAGTGAACGGAGTGCTCACAAGAATGTAAATTAAATCATGGATGGAGGACAAAGAAGACTTTCACTTTAGGTGGAGAATTCTGGCTCTTGCAAACAATAGGGGCTGAAAGCTATATAGGAAACCCAGGTTGATGTAGTCAAGATGTGGGCTGAGAAAGGAGGAAAGTCAGCCCTGAAGACGGTAGAAGGAAAGTCTTTCCACCTTCATGTCTGAAGTCATTGTTGCCTTAGTACCTGGTGACCTGAGCATCTCACTAGGTCCAAAGCATCCCAGCAGCTCATTTGTTGTTTGAACAATGCTCGTTTATTGTTTCCAAAATGTTCTTTAGCAAAAAAGCCACCAGAGGACATGTTTTTATTGTTTCGAGTGCCCAACCTTCTGGGATCAATAAGAATTTATCGTTCTTTGTTGTTGTTCATAGTCGTACACATGTTCGTGGCCTTTGGGAAAATAAAGGGGGGCAGAGCAAAGAGCAAAAACAGTCACTCAGGCCATGGGCTAATGGAAAGCAGTGGCAGAGAAACCAAATTTTCATCAGAAATTAGGGTGTGGTTTCATTTTGTTAGTGTCCGTTTTTAAAAGCATCTATTCTCCCAACACTGGAAAAAACCTATTAGAAACACTTTGCTGAGTTTTATGAGGTTCTTTGGGAAGCACTTAGACCAGAGAGGGGATCCAGAAAGGGTTACTCTGCAGATGGAGGCTTGGCCCTAACTTGTGGACGGAATAAAGGGCTGTCACACTGTGATAAGAGCATGACCAAAGGCAGTGTATACTGAGAAGTCACCAACTCCCAAATTTTAGATCCTGTCCTGATGAGAAATTCCTTATGATGATAATCTAGTCAGGTCATGTTTGGCTTGAAAAGCCCTTCAGTAGCGTGATATTGTCCTTGCAGTAAGAGGCACACATTTCCCCGTAGCCAGCAGGGTCTTCAGTGGTGCGGTTTTATTCCCCACATCCTTACCTCCTATTCTCCAGTCTTGTCATTCAGCATCTCGAGTGTGACAGGCTCTTTCCAGTTTCCATGCCCATGTGCCTGAGGGCCTCTCCACCTGGAATCGCCCCAACATCCTTTTCATAGTACTGCATACTCAGAGGGCCTTCTTTCTGACTGTGCTACCTAACGGAGTCTCTCACTGTTATCCGGCCCCCTCATAGAGTGCTTTTTTCACACCACTTAGCCCAACTTGCAGTTACTTTACTTCAGTTCTCTACCCCATATGTGCTGGTGCCTTCTGTTTGAATGTGAGCTTTCTGAGGGGCAGGGCCCTCCACCATCCTGTTCACTCATGTATCACACCTAATGCCTACTTTAATTCCTCAATGGAATCATGAGCTGCTGGAATTTTTCTAGGGTATGCCTAGATGTCCCCGATCCTCATATATGCCACTTTCTCTGTTGCTCACTGTAGTTCTGTGCTTGGACACACATGTGGATCTCTAACACATGCTTTGTAGTGTTCTCTTTGACCCCTTATGCCCTTCCTTGGGCAAAGGCAGAGGAGCTACACAGCCAACCACCAGCACACCACACCCTAATTTAATTCTATGCTTGGCACTCTCACTAATATTTTTCTTTTGTTTATATCTGCGTGTCTACTTTCAGGCAATAAATAAAATCTCTTTTAGATCAGGGAACTCTTCCTGCTTTAGCTTTATCACTTTTCATTGTGCCTGGATAATAGCCTGGTGTTAATACGTATTTGTTGACTGGTTATCTTTCATCCAGCCTCTCTTCTCTGGCCTTTACCTGTAGGCTGACTCTGAATATTAGTTCTTTAAACCTAAAGCTTTTTCCTTTGTAGAGCTGGAAATGTGAATGTTCCTGGGGACAGCTCTCCTTTAAGGTCCCTTAGGTATCTCAAAATAACCTTCTCTAAATTGACCTCACTTCTACCACAAAGATATAGCTTGGAGCCCTATTTTGGTAAAGGTCAACATATTTGTCTCCAGGACCAGGTCCAAGGTCTGGCTTGTCTTTCTCCTGTCCCTATCTTGACCTCTCCTACCCAGCCCTTGAAATTGTACTTCATAAATCACTTTTCTCTACTGGAAGCTTCACTGTTGCAGTATTTCTTCTTACCTCTGTCCACTGTTCACTTGGACCCTTTTGCAAGCTGTCCGATTGCCTTTTCTTAACTTTCATCCTCCACAGTTTTGCTAGATACCTTCCAGGTTGATGTCACTCCTCTGTGCTAAACTCAGCGGTACCTCATCATTGTCTCCAAGGAAAATCCCAACTTCTCAATGTTTCAGGTGAGTTTGGTCATGATCTGACCCTTTGCTTTCCCCTCTCGCTTATTTCCATTGCTCTTGAAGAATATTTCTGCAGAAATCACTGCTTTATTGACTACTTACTGTGGGCCAAGCTTCATGCTAAGTGCTTTTCATCTATTACCCACTGGTAACGCATGTTGAGTTATTTGTTTACTTCCTGCCTCTGCAATCAGCTCCTGCCACAAGCAATAGATGTTTGTTGAATAATTTAATGAATGGTCCTATTTTTCAAGGAACATTCAGTCTAAAGTTTGCAACAAATAAGTAAATAATTAATTACCTTGTACCCAGAGCAGGACAATTTGTCTCTGACTCTAGCAGAGCCAGGGAGAGCAAGATGTGACTCTCATAGCCAAGTGACACAGCCACTCTCTTCACATTCCTGTACCTCTCAACGCTTTTGTCTGTATACTGATCTCGACGGTCCTTTGTAGACACGGACACCCTGAAATGCTAACCCCGTAGATTTATAAATGAGCCCAGGAAACGATCCCTTTTCAGAGTGTGCACGTTGAAATAGTCAGAGGAGGCAGGCAGAGGCAGGTTTGTGGTACAGGCTTCTGGGCCTTGTCAGTGTGATCCTCTCCTCCCTGCATGTGCACTTGGCACTCGAAGTATCCACCTGGGGCCTCAGAGCCTGGACCTGTTCCTCTGGGCAGTGGGCCAAGCCCCAGGCATTTCCTTCCTTCTCAAAGATTGTACTTATTCTCCAGGAAATCTGCAGGGAAAGAGCAAATAAACTACCTCTGTATAAAGATAATGGGTTAGCCTTATAGTCTAATACATAGAATATATTATAATAAAATAATAATAATATAATAATGAATTAATGGATGGGACTTGGAGATATTTGCCCCAAAACTGACCTGAAGGAATTCGGGGAGTTGGTCATTGGGAACTAGGAAGGAAGTGGGGGAGGGACTGTTTCTCTTCCACCGGTGGGGGTCACTAGTTCTGCTCTTAAGTGGCTCTCTTTCTCTGGGACCCTTCTTGCATGCTCTGTCAGACTGCCTCTGAGAGCCGCTGCTGGTTATCCAAGAAAATGCAGAGAAGCTTTCTTTTTTAATGTTATTGAATCATCGTGAGATAGTGGCAAGCTTTCATGTTTGGATTACAATCTCACAGTGATCAAACACCCATCCCTCCACCAGTGCACATTCCCCACCACCAATATACCGGGTGTACCCCCCCTTTCCCATCCTCCCCCTGCCTCCATGGCAGACAGTATTCCCCATACTCTCTCTCTACTTTTGGGCATTATGGCTTGCAACACAGACACTGAGAGGTCATCATGCTTGGTCCATTATCTACTTTCGGCATGCATCTCCCATCCCAACTGGTTCCTCCAGCCATCATTTTCTTACTGATCCCTTCTCTATTCCATCTGCCTTCTCCCCTCCGCTCATGGAGAGCTTTCTTTCAAAGATGCTGAGTAGCTGGCTGATTGCAGCAAAGAGCCAGGTGAGGACTAGACTTGTCAGGGCTAGTAAGTCTTGCCATCAGGAACATGAGGAGGGGGGACGTGGGCCTGGATTCTGAATACACGTGGCCACAGCAGCAATGAGGGCCTCGTTTCAGGGAAGACTTACCAGACCCATCCTCCAGCCTCTTCTTGGAGTGTTTATCTGCCCATCCAAGGTGACACTTGGTCTCGTGTCGCTTGCGTGTGTGCTCGTCTTCTCTCCTAAGTGGAGTTCTCAGAAGGCTCCTTGTCTCCTTCACCTTGTGTCTCACTCAGATACCTTTAATATAGTGTCTCAGACCTCAGTAAACATGGTAAATTAAAGCCTTAATTCTTCCTCACACCCCCTTTACCAGTCTCAGGGCAAGAAGGTTGCTTGTGAACGTTTAGTCAGAAGTTCTTTCTGTGATATAGTCTCAGAGAAGTATCCCTTGTAAAGCTAAACAACTTCTTGATGGAAGTAGTATAATACAAATGGATCCGACTTTGGACTTGCGGCCTGAACCAAAAGCTCATCTCTGCCGTTTTGTCAGCCTGCTGGCCTTGAATAAGTTGCTAAACAATGCTTTCACTCTTAAAATAAAATAGTAGTGCTTATGACACAGGTTGCTATTATAAATAAATGTGATAATGTGTGGAAAATTCTTTTTATAGCACAGAGTACATAGTGGACACTATAAAATGAAAGCCCTTTGTCTTGATAGTGGAAACTTGGTGTCATAGAAAATACTAATAGGAATCTAGCCCCTGTTTTTGATATTTCAGTAAAGTGTACGTTTACCTCAGATGAGGTCACTGAACACATTCTCCAGTAAATGAGGTTGGAAGAAAGCCTTAAAAACTTAGAGGCCATGAAGGTGGAAAGTAAACATCTTTGTTGGTGGACCAAGGCTGGGAAACATTAGTATAATTCACCCTCTTACTGTCCTCCACTTCACGGAAGAAGATTGTAAATTTAGTGCTTAGAACATTCTAATGATCTCATCCTGATTTATCTCAGACAGTTATCTCTCCCTTTATGTGGTTTTGTTCTGTCTTAATTTGAACAACTCTGTACACGTTGTTGTTGGAGCTTTCGTTGTAAGCTGTCTATTAACGTCTTTTAAGGAAGCCACCAGACTGTGAATCTATATGAACAAAAGCAAAAAAGTAAACAAATTCTAAAAGCTCTCAAACAACTACTTCCATCAAGAACCAAATAGACATGCTGATAATCTTCATAGTGTATCTTTGAGAAGGGATAAATTTTTCAAAACATCGTGTTGAACCTTTCTAAAAGCATTCAGTATAAATAACATGATGTCACAGAAAAAAAGCTGTCCTGGGAATCAAAAAGTCCTAGTTCTTTGATTTGATTATGTCATTTCCTGATGGTGCTGTTTGTATTGGTGCGGGTAGCTTTAAGAAGCAGAATTCTCTCTGGCTAATGAAAGAGGAAAAAAAAATTATTAAAAGGATCCTGGGTGATTCACAGTATCTTTGGAAGGGTGGGAGAAAAAAAAGCTTGAGGCTAAATTCTAGGAACAGTGCCCAGAACAGGGCTGTAGAACTGATGAGAACATGGCCTGTATTACCACTGCACCACCCACTACTCGTTCTTGCATTTGCACTGCTGCCAAGAACCAGATTTTACTGCAAGCATTACTACCACCACATTTGGCAGTCTTGTGTCCTTTGCACTCTGGAAAGCTGGCAACCTACTTTTCTTTTTTTCCTCTTTTTTTTTTCTTTTTGGGTCACACCTGGCGATGCACAGGGGTCATTCCTGGCTCATGCACTCAGGAATGACCCCTAGCGGTGCCCAGGGGACCATATGGGATGCTGGGATTCGAACCCGGGTCGGCCGCGTGCAAGGCAAATGCCCTACCCGCTGGGCTATCGCTCCAGCCCCTGGCCACCTACTTTTCTTCTCTTCTTTTTTTTTTAATTACTTTCTCCTCCTTCTGCCCCTTCCCACCCCCTCTTTTTTTTTCCGTGCCACGGATTGAATCTAACCCTTCGTACACACTAGGTATCCACTCTACCACTGAACCACATCCCCGGCCAAGTTGTATACCTCTGATAACATATATGGATCATACTAAACTATTGTTTTTTCTTGTCAGTCCCATTCAAGTCAAAGTCAGCTTCCTTGATTAGTAGAGCCTGCGTATTTCTTTTTTATTGATTTATTTATTTTGGTGTTTTTGGGTCTTACCCAGTGATACTCAGGGGTTATTTCTGGCTGTGTGCTCAGGAATTACTCCTGTTGGTGCTCAGGGGACCATATGGAACGTTGGGGATCAAACCGGGGTTGGCTGCGTGTAAAGAAGTGCGCTCCCCATTGTGCTATCACTCTGGCCCCAAGTCCACATATTTCATACCTCAAGGAATGCTGGGGAATTGTGCTTGAAATTCTAAGTTGGGTAGCTGGGAATATAAGATAGAAATTTTCTCAGGTATAGAAAGGTAATTGTAAACACCCTTTTCATTTGCTATGAATACTGAGAGACAGAAAATACAAGCCAGCACAAGCAAAACAGAAAACAAAATGTTGACATTGTAAACTAAACTCCTTGTTAGCAACCACACCAAGCAAATCTACTTGCCTAGTTTTCCCACTTTGCAGATACTGCTCTAATCTACCAAGCAGTGAAACCAGACACATAACTCTTCTCTGTACTTTGATTCTTCTGCAATCTTTTATGAACCTTTTAGAGTTTAAGTTCTTAAATGAACATATTGATTAGGTTCAGGTTCATTGATTGGAAGCTGGCAGTTGTATTTTTGTTTGACTTTTGTTTAATGTCTTTAAAATTAGGAGCTTAAAAATTAAAAAATCTATATATCTGGCGCCTTTTAGAAAATAGACATTGCCTCATAGAAACAATCGGTTGAGGATGAGAAAGAGTCTCAGAGGAACTTATTTTCTGCTTTTCTTCCCTAGCTCTGTAATTCCTTACTGTCTTACACATTTCCCATTTATCTTACCTGCATACACTTGTAGGAATGTGACTAGATAAACTTTGGATTAGATTATTATAGGATCCCTTTCTGCCATAAAAATTTATTATTTTGTTGGTCTTGGTAGAGTGGAAATAAGTATTTAGGCATCACTGGATATATAACCCAAAGAGAACTCAAAGTTGACATAAATTAGAAGCTATGTGTATTTGTGTACCTAAAAATCGGAAAGATTCAGATTAAAAATAGAATCATTAAGAGTTCAGCAAGGGGAGGGATGTTGGGTTTACTGGTGGTGGAGAATGGGCACTGGTGAAGGGATGGGTTATCGAACTTTGTATGGGGGAATCATGAGCACAAAGATGTATGGATCTGTAACTGTACCCTCACGATGACTCTCTAATTAAAAATAAACTAATAAAAAAAAGAGTTCAGCAAACTAGCCAATATCAAGAAAACTACATAGAGTTGGGGCTCAAAAGATAGTATAGCAGGGCGAGCGCTTGCATGGCACATGGCCAACCCAGGTTTGATCTCCAGCATCCCATAATGTCACCTGCACTCCATCAAGAGTAATTCTTAAGTGCAGAGCCAGAAGTAACCCCTGAGCACTGCCAGGTGTGGCCCCCAAACCAAAACAATACAAAATTATATAAAGAGCAATAGTTTTACTTCATACCACTAATAACCAGAAAATGTTATGCAATGAGGCAACAAAAATTGTATTATAAATCATAGTGCTTCAAATAAAAAGAAAGTAATAAAATATTGTGGAATAAAGTGGAAAATAAATGTGCAATATTAAAATGAATACAATTTTAAAGCCTTGAGATATATCTGAGTGGGAAGACACTATTGTAAAAATTATAGTATTTCCAAAGTGATCTGTCCATTTGATACAACTCCAGTCAGAACTATATTGTAGATTTTGTTGTTGCTGCGATTAGATTTGGTTCAGTTTTATAGTATTGGTGATAAATGATTATTGATTATGAGATCCTTCAAGAATAACATGAAATTGAGAAAATATTGTGGAGAGTATTACATTCAAATAATAGAATTTAATTTATATATTTTTAATCATAAAACAGTAGTATGGTAATAACCCAAAATATCCGTGAAATAAGAGTATAGATAGGGTCTATAAGAGACCCATTTTAATGGACTTACTTTAACGTGTGGAGCACTGAAGCATTGTCATCCCATTATTCATCCATTTGCTCAAGTGGGCACCAGTAACGTCTCCGTTGTAAGACTTCTTGTTACTGTTTTGGGCATATCGAATACGCCATGTGTAGCTTGCCAGGCTCTGCTGTGCGGGCGGGATACTCTTGGTAGCTTGCCGGGCTGTCCAAAAGGGACGGAGGAATTGAACCCAGGTCGGCTGCATGCAAGGCAAACTCCCTACCCCCTGTGCTATTGCTCCAGTCCGAACTTCTCAAATCAGTGGATAACTAATGGACAGTTAAAGATTTTAATGGCATTTATTAGGAAGGTTTTTTTTTAAAATATAGTTTTATTTTGTGGTAGGATACAGGTTTCCAGATAGCCATAGAGGAAAAGCAGTCTGCATTGACTACATGAAAATTATATATTTCTCTATAGCAAAATACATCACAAAGATTCAAAGAAAAATGACAAATCAAAAAATTATTTACTGTCAGATATAGAACTACAGGATTTATATCAAATATTTATGAAAAGCACCTATAAAATCAACAATAAAAGAATTAAGGACAGGACTAATCCACCGAAGAACTGCAGATGAAAAGCCATGAAAAGATGCCCAATAATTGTTTAAGCTGGAACAAAAATGAAATATAATTTCTACCTCTTATATTGACATTTGTTAAAATTTAAATTTTTCCCATTGATTTATCACTTGTTTGCATATTATGAAATCTCACAGGTTTTATTTCTCACCTCTGTATTTGTGTAGTTATCACCACTCCCACTGTCAGTGTTCAAGTCTATATTAGGAACATTTTTGAGAGATATCACTGATTCCATTTGAGTATCTGGGATAACAAGTACTCTCATGGTTGGTAATGCATTTTTAATTGGATATTTTGGAAAGTAATTGACAATATGTGTCTCTTTACACTATTTTACCTAATATTTCACCCTTTACAATTTATTTTTGTTCCAAAAATGTCCACATAAAATGTAATATATGTGGGTATGTGTCTCATGGTCTACCAACTTAGCTAACCGATTGGAGCAATAGCATACCGTGTATGGCGTTTGCCTTGCACGCAGCCGACCTGGGTTCAATTCCTCTGTCCCTCTCAGAAAGCCCAGCAAACTACTGAGAGTAGCTCTGTTGGCTGTGTGCAAGACAAGCTCCCTACCCACTAGACTATCTTGCTAGCCCTATATTATTGAATTGTAGGAGTTCTATATATTTTGGATGCCATTTTTCAGATAAGTAACTTGAAAATATTGTGTTTTTTTCAATGGTGCTGGGAATTAAAGCTGGTCATGCAACGCAAATGCATTACTAATTGTAGGATAACATAGCTCAGGTAGTTTAGGTTTATTGCATTACTCCCATCACAGTGCTCCCATTCCTGTGTGTTTATTTGTAACTTCTTTCTTTGTGTTCTGTTGACTTGTAAATATTGTTTTTCTCTTCTCCTCGAGTCCTTTGTATGGGCAGAGGAAGAGTGTAGCAAATGTTATGCTTTTGTAACATGGGAGTCATTTGACTCTGCATGGTATTTTCCTCCTGGGCATCTGTTCTCTTGACCTAAGTAAGCCTCAGCTGCCTTTACTTCCTAGCACCCCCAAAAGTAGAGTCCCGACAAGGGATGGGACGGACCCAGGGCAAGTGGTGAGTTGTGTGCTAACCTGGCATCGAGATGGGCCTGGCCAAAGTGCCTAATGCTTAACTATAAGTTAACAGCTTGGTCAAGGACAAATGCTGTCATGATCCAGGAAGTAATAACTAGATTTGGACCCTGCTAGGGTTAGGAATGATTAATCAGGCCTGAGCGCTGTGGTCTGAGCCTGTGGCAAGATGTTGCCAGGAGAGCTGCCTTGCAAGCCTCAATGTATCTCTTGCTGTGTCCATACAAAAATAACTAGTATTAAGATGTGAATAAGTTCTTGGACTAGGGAAAGGAGAAAAACCTTAAGAGGTATTTTGCCTGCTGGCAGTCAGGAAGGGCTTTGGAATGCTCAGCCCTCAGGAAGGGCTTTCTTATGTTCATTTTGCTACCTGACTTTGTGTAGCCTAGAGTGCAAGGTGAAGAGAGACAAGTTGGAGGAGAGAAGAGTGAAGAAGGTGAATCCAGAGTCAAGTAGGATCCAAAGAGCTGAATGGAGGAGTGAGGAGCTAGGAAGGAAGAGGTGGGTGGGGAGAATGGAATAAACAGCAACTGATCAATTGACCAGCTTGGCCCTCATTTCCTCCTCCATCTGCCCCATGGCCCTGGCTGCTGGGCGAGCGGCCCCTGACCAAACCCCATACTTGGGGTGGGTCGATGGGAAGAGTTGCTGGGGCCCCCTGCACCCCCCCGCAGATGTTTTTTACAATTAATGAGCCTTATCTCCAACCACTGCACATATTTACTTCATAGTGCTATTTATTTATTTATTTATTTATTGCTTTTTTGGGGTCACACCTAGTGATGCACAGGGATTACTCCTGGCTCATGCACTGAGAAATTACTCCTGGTAGTGCTCGCGGACTGTATGGGATGCTGGGAATTGAACCCGGGTCGGCTGCATGTAAGGCAAACGCCCTCTCCACTCTGCCCCAATATTTATTTCCTTAGTGTATATTTTTGGTGTGGGTGGTCATACTGTGTGTTTCTAGAATTTACTCCTGCTTCTGTGCTCAGGGGTTATTTGTGGTGTTGCTCAGGGTATTATGTGTGGTGCCAGGAATTGAACCAGTGGCCTGCAAGGTGAGTACCTTAACTCCTTTACCATCTTTCTCGTTTGACAGTGGAATTCTTTGATGACTACATGTATATCTAAAGTGTTGATGAAGTCCAAATTGTCAATCTTTTCTCTTATACTAACTGCATTATATAATCTGTTTAAGACATTTTTGACTATCTCAAAGTTACCAAGATATATTTTCTGTGCTTTTTTTCTAAGGGCCTTATCATTTTATCTTCCACTTTTACCTATGACTCATGTAAAATTAAACTTTTGATGGGAATTTGGGACCACACCTGGCAATACTTAGAGATTACTCCTGACTTTGCACTCAGGAATTACTCTTGGCTGTTCTCGGGGACCGTATGAGATGACAGTGGGTCAGTCATGTGTAAGGCACTCTCCCTACCCACTGTCATATTGCTCTAGCCCCTTAAATTGTTTTATATTAGATGAGGTAAGCATAGAGCTTTATTTTACTTAAAATCTGAAAAATGATTATTTATTTTTTGTTTTTATTTATTTTTTTTGGTTTTTGGGTCACACAGGTAATCCCAGAGGTTACTCCTGGCTCATGCACTCAGGAATTACTTCTGGCGGTGCTCAGGGGACCATATAGGATGCTGGGATCCAAACCTGGGTCTGACATGAGCAAGGCAAACGCCCTACCCGCTTTGCTATTGCTCCAGCCCTGAAAAATGATTATTTAAAATTCTTAACCTATAGGGCCAGAATTTTTCATATTAAAATAAAAATTCCATAACCTAAAACATAACTTGGAAATGGATTTTTAGAATAAAAAATTCTTCTTACATTAGTGGCATTATCTTCACCCATTCATTACCCACTTCCCATGGCATAGTTATGACTGTTAAAATAAATGTTCTTCTGCAATAAAATGCTGATCTTCTATCTTTTATCATATTTTACAGTCTTCAACACTTTCCTCCCATAAAATATCCCTACTTGACTACTGAAGTGTCCTCACTTAATATTCTGGTTAGCCTAGGAATGCTAGACACCAGTGATATCTAAATCCAAAGAAACTGTAGCTCCAGACTTATGGTGGACTGTATCTCCCATCCAGCTTATTCACCTACAGTGTGAACTTGACACTCCTTCTGAAAGTGGGGACCTACACACCATTCCCACTTTGAATCTTGAGTGGCATTTTGTTTAACTTGGAACCAGTAGAACGTGATGCAAGTGATGCTCTGACTTCTGAGACCAGGTCAGGAAAGATGTGGCTTCTTTATATTGTGGGCTGTGACATTTGCTTTTGGAGCCCTGAGCTGCCATGTAAGAAGTCCTACCATCTTCAAGCTGCCTTGCTATGAAGCCCAGGGCATATACAGAAACCGTGGCGATAATTCCATTGCTATTCCAAATTGAGACCTTAGCTGATGACCCTTGCTGTTCACTGTACTTGTACGCTAACACATCTGCTCATCATTCGGCTCCCCAGGTTCAGCCTCTTCCAAGTGGAAACCCCCAACAATTTCTGTGCCTTTTCTGAATTTTTGGAAATCATGGAATGGATGTTTCTAGCAGATAGTTTGTAGGATAATTTGTTATACAATAGTAACGGGTGCAGCATCCATCACCATGTCTTAGGGAATTAGAATACTGAAAATCTGCAGCCCTGAATTAATTTTTAATTATTTCAGAAACAATTTTATATTCTTTACTCTTGCATTATCAGAGCTTCCCAGTTCTTTAATTATGGAGGCAGAAAAAATCCTGTGCCACATCTTGGAAGTAACTCTTGCGAAAAGATCTCTCCGACTGATTAGAAAGCAGAATATACCCCCAAAGAACTCTTTGTTCTGTGCCTTCCATCTGGAAGAATAGTAGCTTGCTCTAGTTCCACATGCATTGAGCCGAAAGAGGTAGAGGCTTTTGTGAATTGAGATGTATGTTCTATCCAAGGAAGCTGTGGACTCATTTTCCAAGATCACATTTCATTTTTTTAAGTTCTGATTTATTTTTAAACTTATATACAGAAGTATTCATTCTTCTTGGTGTATACAGTTTTATGATTTTACGATTGTGACAAATTCCTCCAGTTGTCTAAGAAGAATACAGAAAAAAGATACAGAACAATTCTGACAAAGATAGTTCGAAATGATCATTCTGGATAAGAACTGTATGCTGAAAATAGGTAAAGGAACGAGCATAACGTCTCAGTATCTGTATTGCAAACCATGGGAGAGAGAGAGAAGAAAGAGGGAGAAGGAGGGGGAAAGAGAGAGAGAGAAAAGAGGAGGAGGAGGAGGAGGAAAATGCCTGCTAAAGAGACAGACTTGGGGGAGGGTGATTGGTCAGAAACTGGGGACATTGGTGGTGGGAAATATACACTGGTGGAGGGATGGGTGTTGGATCTGAAACCTGACCATGAACAGCTGTGTAACACTATCTCACAGTTATTCAATTAAAACAAAATGTTTTTAAAGAAGGGTGGAAGGAGGGAGGGAGAAAGGGAAGAAGAGAGGGAGGGAGGGGAGGGAGGAAGAAAAGAGAGGAATTCTGCTTCTCTTGAGTAGATAATTAGGAATGGAATGTTTGGATCATAGGATAGGCAGGTGTTCAACTTTGTAAAAAAGGATCAGACTGGTTATTTTGTACTTTTAAAAAGACTTTTAAAATATTTGTTTTGCCAGATTTTTCCTTTGATACTTAATATTCTTAGAACTTTTATAAATGATATCTTTTTATGATTTCTCTAATGCTGTGGACATTTGCAGTGTGTACACTTTTAATAACACTATACTAATTCTTGGGTTATGCCTTATAATAACAAAATATTCATATGTCTTCCATCCTTTGTGTCATTGTTTTTATTCATTTACTTATGTAGAAGCATGTATATTATAGACACATATAAGCTTCTGTCTCTATACATAGACTATTAGATTGTTGACATAAATTTTTTTCAACAAGCTATTATGTTAAATCACTTATGAATAAGAAAAATATAATTCTTTACCTTCACCTTGCCCTTCTGTGGTGTTATCCCCTTTATGTATGTGGATTCAAATTTCTGACATGTACCAATTCCCTTTGTTCAGAACATCTTTTAACATTTCTTGCAAGCCTGCTCTATTAGCAACAGATTCCTACAATGTTTGTTTGTCTGAGAAAATCTTTATTTTTCCTTTACTTTGGAAGGATATTTTCATAGGTTATGGAATTCTGTTAGTATATTTTTCCTCCACATATTAGATATTTTTCATCACTCTTCATGTTTTGTGAGAAGTTATATATAATCCTTACTAGTCATATATTGTAAAAAATATAAAGGCTCAAGTGTGTCGAAGGGGTGCGATGATGTGTGTGTGTTGTGTTGTTTGCAGGCTCTTGGGGCGGCTCTCTCTTGTGCGAGCATGGCACTCGCGTTCGGTGCTCTCGAGCCACTGTGTATGGACTGGATCGGGATGTCTCCTCCTCTGTGCTCTGCTTCTGTGCGTGCTGCTGTGCTCTCCTGTCTGTCTCTCTATCTCTGTCTCTGTAGTCTCTCCTCTTGTCTCTTCAGACCTCTCTCTGTCATCCCTTCTCTGGTCTCTTCCGATCTCTCTCTCTGAAGCCCTTCTGCTTCTCTCTCTAGAGCCCTTCTCACTCTCACTTCTGACTCAGACCCTTTCTTCTGACTCTGACCTTTACTTCTGACTCTGACCTGCTCTCACTTCTGACTTTGACTCTCATTTGCTTTGTGCTCTTTCTTTCCCCTGCTTCTGGCTCTGATGACTCCCTCATTCTCTTTTGCTCTGTGCTCTGCTTCTGTGTCTTCTCCCTCTACTTCTTTTACAGTCTTAGTTTATAAAGCAATCACATAGGATGGTGACACAAAGGTGGGTTGAACATTAGCACATCAACAAAGAGGGATAAGACCACTCTACCAGGTGATTAACAAAATCTCATCTAAAGAGATTACTCCAGATTACTGGGAGGTCTGATTAAAGGCAGGATCCCATCCAGGGTGTGTCACTTTCTTCTTTCCTCAGCTATTAATCCACTTAAATAGTTGTAGTAAATCTACTTCTAATATTTCTAGTATTGTCATTCTGTATGAGCATAGTAAGAGATATACCACACTTAAAGTTTGGTTCTTCCTGAAGACATCTCATAATATTTTCTAGACCACAGTTCTCAGGTCAGGCTAGTCTTCCTAACCCCAGCAGGGTCCTAGTCTCATCGTTACTTTTGGATCATGACAGCATTTGTCTATAACTATGCTCTCAACTTATAGTTGAGTATTGTGCCGCTTTGGCCTGGCTCATTTCGATGCCAGGGTAGCTCACAGCTTGCCCTGGTTCTATTCAGTCCCTTGTTGGAACCCTTCTTTCGGGGTGCTAGGAACTAAAGGCAACTGAGTTAAGAAAGCAGATGCCCAGAAATAAATATTATTGGAGTCAATCAACTCCCAAGTTACAAAGCATAATATTAACTGTCTTCATGTGTCCATACAGAAAGGACATTGCTTTAAGGTAAACTAAGTTCCCTGCAGCAAGGCTGAAAGGACAAACCCAATGTTATCCTACATTATATTCTATCTTATTTATTTAGTGTCATTTGGGTTAAACCCAGGGCCTCCCACATGAGAGGCAAGCACTTCGCCATTGAGTTATATATATGCCCTCTCAGCCTGCTGTAATTCTTACCTCTAACACCATATCCCACCCATTGCTACAGCGTTTTTCAAACAACCACCCGACAGTTGTTTCAAGAATTTATCTTAAAACGTTTTATGATTTGAATATGATATGTATGACTAGGTATAGTACTTTTTTGGTGGTGGGGGAAGGGACTTGGCCCACACATGGAGGTGCTCAGGGATGACTCCTGCTTAAGTGACCATACACAATGTCAAGTACTGAACAAGCATCCACAGCCATGAGAGGCAAGTGCCTTAATTACTGCATCATTTCTTTAGCCCCAGGGTATAAGTTTTTGTTTGTTTTTCATTTATACTAACTCATATTCTCTAAGCTTCCTGGGCCTGTGGTTTAATATCTAACATTAATTTAATGTCCATATGTGGATGTGCCGATTTCTGAATTATATTCTGCTCCGTTGATATGTTTATCTCACTTATCTTCAATACCATGTTTCCTTGATTATTAGGTTATAATAAATGTTGAAATCAGGTAATGTTAGTTCATAACTTTGTTCTTTTTCAAAGCCTATTTAGTTTTGGTAGGTATTTTAGCTTTACTGTATATTTTTGGTTGTTTTGTTTTTGTTTTTTGTTTTTGAATTTAAAACATTTTATTTGAAGATATTTTTAGTAAGGGGAAGGAGGGAGAGAAAGTGAGAGAGTAATGCTCTCAAGAGAGAATGCGAGCTTCTCCAAAGGCTGAGAGAGCCCCTACGCACACCCCTGCATTAGGTATCAAAGCATGAAAGTACATATTTCAAGAGGGAAGATGCAGGTGACACATGTGCTTAGGCACCACATGGTCTCGGCCACGTGAGCGAAAGCAGCACGTGGGCTCAAGCAGCATATGTGCCAACTATTGGGCATTTTTATACTTGGTATTTCTTTTGTAACTGCAAAACCAGTCTGTCATTTTCTGATTGTTATTACATTCACTCATAATCATAGTATACCTCTTTATTTGGATTTTAGTTGGAAATGCTTTGTAGTTTGGAGGAGACAGGTCTTGCACATTTCTCAGATTTATCTCTGAACATTTCATTTTGTGTTTGCTTTTGAAAATTGTATTACATTAACTTTCAGTTCCAGTTATATGTTGCTTGAACATAGTAATATGACTAATACTTATATATTGATTTTATATCCTACTGCATTGCTGAACTCACCTATTAGTCCCGATGGCTTTCTTTTTTGTTCAATTTGGCCTACAGTTATATTATCTGTGAATAAAGTCAGTTTTACTTCTTTCTAAACTGGATACTTTTGTATTTATTTTTCTTTATTGTGCTGGCTGGAAATGCCAGTACATTGTTAAATTGGAGAGGTGAAAAAGAATATTATTCTCTTTTTCCTAGAATTAGGGGGAAAGCATTTTATTTACTTTTTTTGCATTTGATTTTCAATATTAAACATGGTGCTGGACTGAAGATGTAATACAGAAGGGAGCTCTTGCTTTGCATGCAGCTAACTCACGTTTGATCCCCAGCACCACATATAGTTCCCCAAGCACTGCCAGGAGTGATTCCTGGCACCACTGTGTGTGACAAAAATAATTTAATATTATACTAATGAAAGGTTTCTTGCAGATGTGTTTTTTCTGATAGTAGAAGTTTTTTTAAATTTCTATTTGTAGAATAATTTATATCATAATCCACTATCAGCTTTCTTTTTTTTTTTTTTTTTTTTTTTGCTTTTTGGGTCACGCCTGGCGATACACAGGGGTTACTCCTGGCTTTGCACTCAGGAATTACCCCTGTCGGTGCTCAGGGGACCATATGGGATGCTGGGATTCGAACCCGGGTCGGCCGCGTGCAAGGCAAACGCCCTACCTGCTGTGCTATTGCCCCAGCCCACTATCAGCTTTCTGTTTCAGTTTTTAACATGGTGAATTATGCTGATCTGCTTTCAAATGTTAAAGATTTCGTTTTGGAGATAATTCTCACAAGGTCATGGTATTATTTTCTCCTTTACATATTGTATATTTTTTGATGGCATTTTGTTTATATCTTTGCAACTGTCTTCATGTAGCTACATGGAGGAAATTGCTTGCCCAGAATGGTGGGCAGATCACTTTACCTGATAGGATTTTGTTTCATCTGTCGAAGAAAGAAAGAGGCCAGATAATTTATTCATAATTTTATATGCAGTGGAGAAATTTTTCATTGCTGGTTAATTTTTCCATTATTTAGTTATCTTTATTTAATAATTAAAAATATTTTAAATATAGTATATTACATATAAAGATATAATAGCGTATTATTATAAACATTCTCTATGAGTGGTAAATTTAATATATTGAGGGTATTTGTTAAAATAATTTTTCATTTTAGGTTTGGGCCCACACCGAGCAGTGCTCAGGAGTTACTCCTGACTCTGTGCTCAGGGATCAAACCTGTTGCTGCTTAGGGAAATATATATGGTGCTGGTGGTTTTACCTGGGTTGGCTACATGCAAGGCAAGAGCCCTACCCAGTATACTCTTTTCCCGGCACTCAGATAATTTTTATATTTATTTATTTATTTTTATTTTTGGGTCACACCCAGCGGTGCACAGGGGTTACTCCTGCCTCTGCGCTTGGGAATCCCTCCTGGCAGTGCTCAGGGACCATAGGGGGTGCTGGGAATTGAACCCGGGTCAGCCGTGTGCAAGGCAAACGCCCTACCCGCTGTGCTATTGCTCCAGCCCCTCAGATAACTTTTATATACAGGAATGCTTGATCAAAAAATTCTTGAAAACATTGCTGTGCATGAATCTCCTGGCCAGCAGAGTTAGACTTTCTTATAGGCCTTAGTTCTTTTGCTAAAGGCACTTTGCTATCAATTTTTGAGGTTGTGTTGGAAAATTATAAAAGACCTTACTTTATCCTTAAAATAAACCTCTAATGCAAACTCATTAGTCAGCTCAAGGTGACAGAGCTAGTTAAGGACAAAGGTGGGATTCAGAGCTAAGTCTGTTTGATTCCAAGCATCATGTTCTCGACAAATGTAGATGAAGTTGTCATAAAATTCAGAATATGGCACAGTGTATAAAAACTGAAGTATACTTAAAACTTACTACTCCAAATTAGCAGATGTCAGTATTTTTCTAAATTTTGGGTGGGTTGCGAATAGTTCATGGGTCATACTAGCCATCCTCTAAATAACATTAATAAATGATAATATTCTATAGCTCTTTACACTTCTGTTTATTTTTGAAATTTCTTTGTTTGATGTCTGACTTGGAAGCTTGTCCTGTTCTACAAAATGAAAGGAGCTTGTGACTTTATGTAATGAAATTAATTGCATCACTAATCATACTCATTCAGCTGACTTTTTTTTTAACAAATCTTATCTGATAAAGGAAGCACTGTGTTGATTTACAGTGTGGCACGAGTATCTTACCTCATTATAGTCTGAAGAACAGATATTGGTTATTTCTTTAAAGTGCCATTATAGTTTTGCTGTTCAGAATTAAATTAACTTTACTGTGGAGGTGGGGAGACTAAAATGATTAATAATTGTTTTCTGCATTTATATTTTCATGCTATCAATCTATGGATTGTATCATAAAGGCAAATTAAACTTTACAAACTTTTCACAAGTTAAAAAATATTTTTCTACATTCTTTTTCTCTCTTGTTTCAAAATATAAATAAGAAGTGGCCAGGGCTGAGTGATAACATGGCGGGTGGGGCGTTTGCCTTGCACTCGGCCGACCCAGGTTTAAATCCCAGCATCCCATATGGTCCCTCGAGCACTGCCAGGAGTAATTCCTGATTGCAGAGCCAGGAGTGACCCCTGCGCATCGCCAGGTGTGACCCAAAAAGAAAAAAATAAAAAAGAAATGGGTATACAGCTAAAGCTCTCCCCAGCACCTGTTTTCCTTACCAACATGAAGAAATGTATGTAGTCCCCATTTATATATATCCATAAATAGTTACAGTATTGCTTTGCATTTAAAAAATGTATGTAAAGACAGAACACTGCATGTATCCTTTTGTGACTTCTTTCAATTAACACATGATTTTGAGGAACTCCATGTCAGTGATATAAATCTATCTGCTGGTTTTCCTTCCTCCCCTTTCTTGCAGTAACCAAGAGTCTTACGCACTTGATGACAGTGCCTGCACACTTGCTTGTGGTGCTTGCTGAATGTTGCACAGTTGGTTGTGGTGCTCACACACATTTGTTTTGGCTCTGACAGAGTTGGCAGATCTCACTGGCAGGTGGGACAGTGCTAGGGATCAAACGTTTGGTCTCAAGTCTGTAAGACAACCATTAACTGAGCTATTCCTGCCCGTAGCTCATTTATTATTATTTTGTAGTGTGCTTTATGAACAAACTACAGTTTACCAATTTCTAGCTATTCTATTAGTTTCATATGGCCACTTCTCCAAATGACCATATTTAAGTCAGTTAAAACAGAAGTTCATTCTCTAGTTCTGGAGGCCAGAAGTTCCAAGTCAGTACTACTGGGCTAAAATAGAGGTGTTAATGAGACCATGTTGCCTCTGGCAGTTCTCTGGGAGAGTTGGATTCGGGCTCGTTGATTACATTACAGTAATCTGTGCCTCTTTTACCTTATTTTTAATTTTTAAATTTTTTATTGGGCTGGAGCTATAGCACAGCCGTAGGGCGTTCGCCTTTCATGCTGCTGACCCGTGTTCGATTCCTCTGCCCCTCGGAGAGCCCGGCAAGCTACTGAGAGTATTGCATCTACACGGCAGAGCCTGGCAAGCTACCCGTGGGTTATTGGATATGCCAAAAACAGTAACAATAAGTCTCACAATGAGAGACGTTACTGGTTCCCACTCGAACAAATCGATGAGCAATGGGATGACAGTGACTGAAATTTTTATTAAAAATTTTTTTTTCTTTTTCAGTCACACCCGGTGTTGCACAGGGGTTACTCCTGGCTCATGCACTCAGGAATCACTCCTGGCAGTGCTTGGGGGACCATATGGAATGCTGGGAATCGAACCCTGCTCGGCCGTGTGAAAGGCAAAAGCCCTACCTGCTGTACTATCATTCCAGCCCCAATTTTTAATTTTTTGTGCCTCTTTTATTACATGAGAGAATTATTTTATTCTCTCTTGAAAGAATATATTAAAGTCCATCAAGATAATCCATAATAACCCCTCTACACTTAGATCCATAAATTAACAATATCTGAAGACTCTTTTTCCAAATAAATCTTTATGGGTTCCAGAGATTAAGTCCTGATAACATTGGGAGCCATTCTTCAGTCTTCTGCACTTAGAAACAGCTAGTTTGTTATTCCTTTTACATGTCTCTGTGGATATAGACTCCAGTTTCTCCAGAATAGAAACCTAAAAGTAGAAATGCTGGCCTATAGACTGTATCTTCAACTTTACTCAATACCATTGAATTTTTCTTCAAGGTGGAACATCAATTTATATTTTCCTGGTTTGTATGCTATTATGGTATTCTGTTGTGCCTTAAATCTTCTTGCTTTGTTTTTGATATTTTTTATGCGTATCTTCTCTTGGTTCTGTGCATTGCAGGTAACTTATGTCTTGGCTTTTCTTTGCTTGTTCTCTATGGTGCCTTTTGTCAAATGTAGTTCATATTTTTCTCTATAATCTTATCTAACTTTTCACTTTATTGTTTATACATTTTGCATCTTCTTTAAGAAACTATTAACACTATGAACTGCCAATTGTTTCAGCACTATGCATTGAAGAATTTTCCCAATGATGTGTAGTTAACATGTCTGCAATATTTCACGATTCCATATTCATATGAATTGATTTCTAAGTTTTCTATTTTGATAAATTTGTCTAGTTGTCTATCATTAAATCACTAAAACCTATTTTAATTTATTACTATAACATCATGATAGGTCGTGATATATAACAGCTCTAATTTTTCTCATTCTGACTGTTCCTGGGCATTAAGTTGTCCATATGAATTTTATGACCACCTTTTTTAGTTCTTTAAAAGGACAGATCATATTTTTATTGGAATATTGTAAAATTTACAGTTTATTTGGGGAAAAATTTCTTTTGTCATTGTGAAAGTGATTTCCCTTCTAGAAATTTGCTGTATCTTGTTTTTGCAGTAGTGTAGAGCTGTGTTGTTATTGCAGATACTACTGTTTCACTTTAAATTACATTTTCTAATTGTTTGTTGCTGGTGTATATAACACTATTGAGTTTCATATATTTCTTTTTTGTATGTTGATTTTATTTTCTCTTGAGTTTACATAGTTTGTGGATTATTTTCAATTTCATTTTAGACCATATGTTTAAAACTTGCTTTTTCCTTGTTTAGTCTGAGGGCTTTTCTGTTTTTTTCTTATTATATTATTTAAAAGTTGCAAAGCAATAAAGTACTTAAAATAAGTAGAATATGTATTACCCTTTTTCTCACTTTAAAAGATTTATGTCTCGTATGTCACCTTTATCTATTTTGCTGTTCATGGTAGATATATTTATTTTATTTAGGGCTTTCATATCTGTGTTCATTAAAAATACGCCTACACTGTCCTTTCTCTTTCTCATGATACTTTTTTCCAAATTAGATATCAGTGTTTTATAATTGTCTCATAAAATAAATTTCATAACATTTACTGTTTCTTAGAGCATTTTGCAAGTAGATATTTTCCATACTTTGCAAGTTGTGTAGAAGTGCCTATGGTTGAAAGGTTCACTCAGGGTGGTAGATGTGTGCTGAAAGTAGACTACTGACCAAATATGATGACTGCTTAGTGCATATATTATATACCATAACACCCAAAAGGAGAGAGAGAGTAAGAGGGAATGTGTCTGCTACAGAGGCAAGGGGTGGAAAGGGCTTGGAGTGATGGGAGGGGCACGGGAACATTGGTGATAGAGAATGGGTGCTGGTGGAGGGATGGATACTCAAACATTGTTTGATTGAAATGTAGTCACAAAAGTTTGCAAGTCTGTGAAAAATAAAAAATAGCCCATTTTTCCTGTGAGTAGATTTTTAACTAATGGAGAGCAATGCATCTTATTTCAGATATTGTTATTATTCTATTTATTTCTACTATTTCTGTTCATTCTTAAGGTGGTTGTAAAAATTATGTTTATTCTAGAAGCTTTTGCATTTCTCTAATTTAAATCTTTTTTTTCATTTCTAAGGTCTTGTGCTGTTGCATTATGCCTAATAACTTTTAAAAAATCTACTAATTATTTGATTAGTTTGAAAAAGAACCATATTTAAATTCGTTGACCCCACATTTAAAGTTTTTTTCCCATTTCATCAATTCCTACTTTTAAATTATGCCTGTTTTCTCTGTTTTACATCAAACTTTAAACCACTAATTTTAGCACCTAGCAGTAAAGCAGCTTTGATTTTGTCTCTCTAGGCTTAGGTTAGGAACTGAAGCTAATTTTATCTTAATTTTGAAGTTAATTCATTAGTTTGGAGCATTCTATCACAAGTAGGTAAAATAAATTAGTCCTCCAGATTCTTATTTGGCAGAATGTTGGCTTTGAATTCTATCATATATATATGTGGCTGTCTTCCCCGGGGCCCCTCGGAGGGGATGGGCTCCAGCTTCCCTCCCCACCCCGAGCAGAGCTCCCTGCGGCTGAAGACCACCGGAACCTAGCCACAGCCATGCTCAAGGCCCCTCTCCACAAGTTCCGACAAGCCTCACACATGAAGGTACCTGCAGAGGAACCCAGGTGTGTGTAATCCGATCTTCTGCCAACATCCACAGACTTGAAAGCAATCTCCCAGAAGCAATATCTTATAATCTACTTCTCCCTTTGGGAGAAACTGGCAAGCTTCTGAGAGTTTCCTGCCCACATGGGACAGCCTTGGAAGCTCCCCATGGTGTATTCATATGCTAAAGCCAATAACAAGCTGGATCTCATTCCTCTGACCCTGAAACAGACAGTGCAGCATCCTTGGGAAGGCCGAGTGGAGAGAGGCTTCTAAAATCTCAGGGATAGGACAAATGGATAGGTTACTGAGCCCGCTCAAGAAATCGACGATCAACGGGATTTCATGATTCGTGACTCGTGATATATATATGGTAACATTGGTTTCCCCTTCCTTTCCTAGATGCTGGGAGCTTGTGTTTGTTGATTGTTCCCTCAACCTGTCAATTACCTTTGTCTCCTGATCAGACTCTGACTTGTAAATGTTGTCTTTTTCTTCTCCTTACTGTCCTTTACATGGTTGGTTATTTCAGAGCAATTGCTTTTTGTACAGATACAGGAAGACAGTTAAAAAGATAAGCCTGTGGTTTGGGAGTTGATTAACTCAAGATAATATTACCTCCTGGTCATCTGCTCTCTTGACTTAAGCCTCAGTTGCCCTTACTTCCTAGATCCCCAGAAGTAGGGTCCTGGCGAGGGACTGGATGGACCCAAGGCAAACAGCTATGAGGTACCCTGGCATTGAAATGGGCCTGGCCAAAGTGCTATAATGCTTAACTATAAGCTAAGAGCTTGGTCAGGGACAAATTCTGTCACGATTCAAAATTTAATAACTAGATTTGGTTCCCGCTGGGGTTAGGAATGATTGATCCGGCCTGAGCACTGTAATCTGAGTCTGTGGTGAGATGTCCCCAAAATAGTTACCCTACAAGCCTAAAAGTGCCCATTACTGTGTCCATACAGAATGGTAAATATTAGGAAGTAGAGTTAAATATGTTAATCAAGTTGCTGGTCTAAGGAGAGGAGAAACACACCTTAAGGGTTGTTTTGCCCTCATGGGCTACAGATGGTTGGGAAGACTGGAAAGACATTTTCATTGCACTGCCTGTGGGGAGGTGTGGTTGGGGAAGCATGGAGAGACAAAAAAAGCGGGGGCAGGGAGAGAGAGATAGAGGAGATGAATACAGCGGGAAGATAGAATTGCGGGATTACAGAGAGAAAGAGAGATGGTTACAGAGACAGAGGAGACACAGAGAGACAGAAGGAGGAGTAGATTGAGACAGAGAGTTCAAGAAAGATTGAGGATGAGACAGACAGAGATGGAGAGAAGAAAAGACACAGAGAAGAGAAGGTTGCGAGTTAGAGAGAAGGCTAAGAGCTGAGAGGAAGAGTGCCTGGGAAGATTGGAGAGGAGTCACGGAGGACATTGTAGAGCGAGTTAGAGAGAGTGGGTAGAGATGAGAGATCGAATAAATGGCAACCAACTTGACCCTCGTTCTTCCTTCGTCTGCCC
Organism: Sorex araneus; assembly: GCF_027595985.1. Classification (NCBI taxonomy): domain Eukaryota; kingdom Metazoa; phylum Chordata; class Mammalia; order Eulipotyphla; family Soricidae; genus Sorex; species Sorex araneus. The sequence goes on along the minus strand of NC_073313.1, from coordinate 46,344,512 downwards.
AATGCAAGAGTTGTCCCAGGTGGGGAAGTAGCTTGAGAGTACTGAACACGGACGGTGAGAGAGAGCCGCCGGGAGAGCCCACGAATATCCGTTAATGTGTAATCCCTGAGCAAAGGAGTTTACAAAGCTCCGCAGGAGGGGTTGTCAGTATATATATGTGTGTGTGTATGTATAAATATGTACATATATGTATGTATGTTTATATATACCCATGTATATATGAGATTCAAAAGAGATAAGATCTATGGTCATCTCTGTTGGCTAATAAGCAGAACATACTAATTCTTTTTTATTGGATGTTAAAATGTTGACCTATATATTTGAAGGTGGGCACAATTCAGCTTATAAGTACCATTGCATTTCTTTCTAAAATAGTGTTTTTTAACTTTTTAAAAATGTATTGATTCACCATGAGATATAGTTACAAGTTTTCATGTCTGAGTTACAATCACACAATGATCAAGAACTCATCCCTCCACCAGTGCACATTCCCCACCACCAATATCCCCAGTATACCTCCACCTTTCCCACCCTTCCACTGCCTCCATGGCAGACAATATTCCTCATATTCTCTTTCTACTTTTGGGCATACGGTTTGCAATGAGAGGTGATCATATTTGGTCCTTTATTCTCAGCACACATGTTCCATCCCGACCGATTTCTCCAACCATCATTTCCTTAGTGATCCCTTGTCTTCTCCCTGCCCGCTCGTGAGGCAGGCTTCCAACTATGGAGCAATCTTCTTCACCCTTTGCTCTACTGTCTTTGGGTGTCAGTCTCGTGTTATGTTATTTTATACTCCACAAATGAGTGCAGTCCTTCTAGATCTGTCCCTCTCTTTCTGACTCATTTCACATAGCATGATACTCTCCATGTCTATCCACTTATAGGAAAATTTCATGACTTCATCTCTCCTAACAGCTGCATAGTATTCCATTGTGTAGATTTACCAATGTTTCTTTAACCAATCGTCTGTTCTCAGGCACTTGGTTTGTTTCCCGACTTTGGCTATTGTGAACAGTACTGCAATGAACATATAGGTACAGAGAACACACTAATTCTTTATTAGATCAAACACAGCATTTTGCAGTTTTACCTTTGTGCACAGACTTCTTATGTAGGAGTTACAGATTGCTATTATTCTCCTAGGCCAGAGACCTGTGTCTCATGCTTGAATAAACATTAAAGTCAAAGCTCTTACTTGCTGAAACCCTTAAGTGTTGTCCTGATAACTTTTACAGTTTCCTCTCTGTGTAACCTTTTTGTGTTGGTACCTGAGTTTCTTGCTATGACTCTCTGTCTCTCTGTCTCTGTCTCTTTTTTTCTCCCTTTTCTCCCTCTCCCTCTCCCTTTCACCTCCCCAACCCTTTCTGTCTCCTTTCTCTCCTCTCCTTTCTTACCTCCTCCCAGGAGTTTGAAGTTTATCTTATGTTTTTTTTGTTGTTGTTGTTGTTGATTTCATTTTGTTTTTGTGGGGCTGGGATTGAACCCAGGTCTCATGTATTAAAGGCCTGCACTTTACTGTTGAGCTATTTCTCTGGCCCAGGACTTTGAATTTTAATTGCTGTCTAGTCTACACATGATCTCTCTACAGTCCCTACAGACGCTCTAAAATTACACTGGAGAAAATACTGACTAGACATATTATTATTTGGGAATGTCACAGTACTAAAACCTATGCTGAAGTGAATTTGGCTTTGCTTGGATAGGCCTAGTTAAAATCAGCTTCACTATTTTAAAATCTTAATAACTCTCAGGCTTTTCTATTTCTATTTTTGAAGTATATCAGTTCTTATAGCCTTGAGTTTTATGAGATGCTAGAAAAAATTCTTGGCATTTTAGAATAAATAAACCATATAATGCCGTGCCAAAACAGATAGACTATTTCTTATGTTTCTAAAGAGTGGAAAAAGGGACCAAGTCTTTTTCTGAGGTTTTTTTTATATACTTATATATTTATACTGTGTTTCTTTTATTTCTTTTTCCATGATTATACTTTTGTGGGAGTGGGAAGTCATTAACAGAGAAACTACTATTTCATCCAAAATACAATGTTCTAATAGTTTCTTTTCTAAATGAATTTTCTATGAATAAAAACACAGTAATTCCATGGGCATCCAGTTCCTAACACATTTAATTAGGTTTTATGTTTGTTTCAAAATGATAACAGTCACTAAATGCAAGTGTTAGTTTCTCAGAGGGAGAATTAATATGTAACATGAGACAACACTACAGATCAGGATGACATTGAAGACTCCATAGGGTAGGCACTATCTGGCTATATTTTAATTAAGTAAATGTCGTAATGTGAAGTACTGGGCATGCCTAATAGTGCAATTTAACAATGCACACATCATTCAATGAACATATATTAAGCATCTGCTCTGTACATATCCTATGATGGGGGCTAGAGATTCAAAGATAAGGCAACGTTCTCATGATACATTCACAGAACCTCCTTCCCCTCTCATGGAACATGGAACTATTTTTTCTGGGCTGTCCAGCCTGGGTCATTTTCTTCTCCCACCATTCCAGTGGGAGTCTTTTGTTTGTGGTAGAAGGCTTGAATCACTGAAGACATGGTCCAGAATAAGTTTTTTTCTCTTACTTACTGGGTCTTTAAAGCATGTGTGAGTTCGTGGATGGTCCAGAAAGGCTAATGTTAACATACTTACTGTCCGTGAAATCTTCCTTAACTCTATCTTATTTGAAAGGCTGTCATCTAAGAAAGAGAGAGGGAGGGAGAGAGAGAGAAAAAGAGAGAGAGAGAAAGGAAAAAAGAAAAGTACCTTCCATAGAGGCAGGCGCAGCGTGGGGGGGTGGGGAGGTGGGGTTTGATGGAAAGGAAACTGGGGACACTGATTCTGGGATAGGTATTGGAACACCATTTGACTGAAGCTTAGTCAAGAACAGCTTTCTAAGGGTCTATCTCACAGTGATTCCGTAAAACATCTATTAAAATAAAATGAAAAAAGAAAGTCTTCCTTCTGAAATAGGGTAACTGGGATATATGACCCTTAATTTTTTTCTGTTTACTACTCTGTCTTTTTATGCTCGTTTATATTTTGCCTAGAAATAAATTTAGGTTGGGTAAATGAGATGCAAATAATTCTATAATATCTGATGGGTGTACAAATGCTAAAAGTATGAGTAACGATAGGGAAGAAACTAAGCATCCAGGGTAGAGTTGGTGCACAGAATGTATTTTCAGATTCTAGTCATGAGAATTTATTGAGAGCCTATCTCTGAACTTCTTAGAGGTCAGCACAAAACTAGGAGCCCACAGTCAATTACATGTTTTATGTTATTCATAAAGCAAGAGTGCTAGTCAGTGGCTTAGAAAAAGGAATCCTGGGACTGGAGCAATAGCACATTGGGTAGGGCGTTTCCCTTGCACGCGGCCGACCCGGGTTCAAATCCCAGCATCCCTTATGGTCCCTCAAGCACCTCCAGGAGTAATTCCTGAGTGCATGAGCCAGAGGGAGGCCCCTGTGCATTGCCAGGTGTGACCCAAAAAGAAAAAGAAAAAAAGGAAAAGGATTTCTATGGAACCCTAGTTCAAGAAAGACATTCTGTAGGCACATCACAGAGAGAGAAGTCCCTGGTAGCTCTGCAGCATTCTCAGGAACATTCACCCCGGACAGCGAGGAACATGAGCTCCAGGTATTGTCTCTGAAAGAATTCCTTAGGAAAAAATGATAGCAGTCCACCAAAGTAATTCTGTCAGTGACATCATATGCCATGGCTTAGGTGTCCAACTTTTTGAGATCAGCTTAATTCAGAAGAGCAAATGCCTCTTGCTAAGCTCCAAGTAAAGGAGGATTGGATAATGTAAGAAATTGGGACGTAGGAGGGAAGATCAGTCATCTATTGCCAGAGTTTGACTGAGTATTAAATGATCTAAAATGTATACAACTAGGGCCTGAGAGATAATTCAGCAAGTAAGGTACTTGCCTTGCAGCTGACCAATTTGGGTTTCATACCCAGCACCCCATCTGTCCCCCATGTCCTCCAGGAGTGATCCCTGCGCCCAGAGATTAAGCCCTGAGCACCACTGGGTGTGGCCCAAACACCAAACCAAAAATGCACTTAACTGACACATCTGTGGGTTGGCGCGGGTTACTTAAGAGCTGGGCTGTGCTCATTTCAAATGTATCTGTTCCATGTGTCTCTCTTCCCTAAGGAGTAGTGTGCTAATTCATGGTGGTGGCAGAAGTTCCATCATGGAGTAAGCAACATATAAAGCTGCTTGCAGCTCATATTCAGAAATTGCACTCTTGGATCTCTACATCTTTGTATTGACCAAAGAAAATCCTGTGGCTAACCCATTGTCAAGAAGCAGGAAATAAACAGTTTGCTTTCATATGGGAGAACAACAAAGTTATATGGGAGAAGGCAATGATGCAGGGAAGATGGAAGAATTGAGGGTAATGACTCAGTATCACACAGAGGAGATGGAATTGACTCTGGGAAAAAGCTCAGTATCCTGAGGCAAAGGCTGGAGTTACTCACTGGAGTTACAAATCCACTGTGGGTATACTAAATCCCGGGAGGGACTGTGTTTAGCACTTGCTGGACCCTTCCTTCCTCCCCATGAATGCAGTGATCATGTTCCTGGAGCAAAAAGGTACTTAGGTTTGTGATTGACAACTGACTCCTCCATTTGATTTTTATCTTAACTGATTCTTGCCCTTATTTTTCTCTTCTATTTTTAACAAGTAAAAATGTCAGGCTGCTGACATATCACGAGCATATTTATTTTTTATTTGGATCCATTTATGCTTTATAGATGAGGATACCAGCATATGGATTACTTGTATTACTTTTGAAGCAGCTATTTTTAGGCCTGGTGTTCCATAGTGGCACGCTCAGATCCATTACATAATTTAAGCACAGTGTGTTTTAAACAAGGAGCCAGGAACAAGTTCTCATTAGATTATCAGGACTGAAAATGATTTCTCCGTGACACTGTGATATAATCTTCATCCCACTGCTGCCTCTCCCAAGTGCATACTTCTTTGTAGAAGACCAAAATGGATCCCAAAATAGGCCACAAGGGCGACAATGAAAATTTTCTACTTTATGTTCTAATAAGGAAAAGAAGTATTGAATTTGTTGATGAATTTAAGACTTTCTCATTTTCTGATTTACTTTCTGCCATAGAAGACTCCGTTTTCTTAATGATAATCTGTCATTTGAGCATAAGCAGGAGTCGTGTTGTTAAGTGGTGGTAGTGCATCTTTGGGCTGGAGGGATTGCACAGCGGGTGGGGCGTTTGCCTTGCACATGGCCGACCCAGGTTCAATTCCTCCATCCCTCTCGTAGAGCCTAGTAAGCTATGAAGAGTATCCCGCCTGCATGGCAGAGCCTGGCAAGCTCCTCGTGGCATGTTTAATATGACAAAAACAGTAATAAGAAATCTCACAATGGAAATGTTACTGGTGCCCGCTCTAGCAAATCAATGAGCAACGGGATGACAGTGGTACAGTGACAGTGGATCTTTGCTCTCTGGAATTGAATTGCACAGCTCTAGGGACACTGAGCATGAAGATCCTTTTTAGAATCAATCATCATCAGTAGATGAGGTATTGGGACCAGATTCCCAGTATTTACTTGACCACTTCTCCTTTCGTTTCCTTGCCAAGCCTGCAACCCCAAATTTGGCTTCCTAGTTTCTAAATCAAAAGCTTCTCTTCCTCTCTCCCTCTTTCCCTCTTTTTTTGTTTTTGTTTTTTGGCCATAGCTGGCAGTGCTCAGGGCTTATTCCTGGCTCTGCAATCAGGGATCACTCCTGGCAGGGGTCAGTAGACAGTATGCGTGGCAGGGATTGAACCCTAGTTGGTCACATGCAAGGCAAGTACTCTACTATCTCTCTAGCATCCTTCCCTCCTTTCAATGTTGACTTGGTCACATTTATTAAGGGCATTCATGACTGGATCCCTCCTGAATAGCCCCACACTTCCCCATATGTACCCATGCTGTAGCTGTGATAGACTGTAATCTTGAGAACCGCAGCCACACTCTAAAGATCCAGGCTTTACTAGATATTTCCTTGAAAGATGGCATGAACATAGGAGAAGTAAACCATGCAGTGTGGAAGGATATTCTGAAAGTGAGTTGTTAGATGAGAAATTAGTTTTTAGTTTTTCTTAGGAACAAGTTATAGCTATAAACAAATGTCTAGTGGTTTCAGTAAGAGTCAGCCATTTTATGAACAGACTGAAATAAAGAATTATATTAAAATTTTAAAGAATTACAGAACTAGAGAGACAATATAGCAGGTAGGCTGCTTGTCTTGCATGTGGTCAACACAGGTTTAATCCTGGCACCATATATGGTCCCTAGAGCCGCACCAGGAGTGATTTTTGAGCACAGAGCCAAGAATACACCCTGATCACAGCTAGTGTGCCCCCCTGAAATATTGTATAGGGACCTCCCCAGCAGTGCTAAGAATACAAGATCCACTCCTTGTGATAACTTGCCTTTTCATGCATTGCTGCTTAGGTCTACCACCAGGGGCCACATTTGGGTGTTGCTGAGGGGTCCACTAGGACCACAGTAGGGAGCCATTCAATACAGAGGAACAAACGTACCCTGCCCCTTTGAGCTATCTCCCTAGTCACTGAACACTTCCATGGGAAGTTTGGGGGCAATGCCTAGGAGTACTCAGGAGCTACCACTTTTGGGTCACACCTGGTGATGCTCGGGTTACTTCTGCCTCTGCACTCAGGAATTACTCCTGGCAATGCTTGGGGGACCATATAGGGTGCCGGTGATCAAAGCCAGGTCAGCTTTTTGTAAGGCAAACACTCTATCCGCTATACTATTGCTCTGGTCCCTCAGAAGCTACTTCTGGCTCTATGCTCAAGGGTCACTCCTGGCAATGCAGGCAAACTATTTGCAGTGCTGGAGATCAAACTGGAGTCAGCTCCATGCCAGACAAGTGCCTTAAACCCTGTACTATCTCTCTGGCCTTCCCCAAACACATTTTTATTAATTGTTAAACAGGAGGCACTAATAATAGACTGGACGCAGCAGAAAAATTGGTAGATAACTTGACAGGTATTGTTATTAATACCCTCAAATACAGGAAAACAAGAAAGGAATTAAAATTCAGAAGATAAAAGAAAGCAGAAATAAAAGTAGAGGGGGAGCTGCACAGGTAGAACCAAAATAATAACCAACAATAATGATTTTAGGACAAGGAATGTAGCCAGTGTTAGAGCCCATACCTCTCTTATGTTAGGCCCTGTGTTTGTTCCCGGTACCACAAAAAAGGTGAAAGGAAAACCATTTGGGGCTAACAGTTTCTCTTGTAGTTTAAAAAAAAAAAGGATTATGTCAGAAATGCCCTTTTCTCTCTTTTTTGTGTGTGTTTTGTTTTTAAGCCACAGCTGAGCATTTTTAGGGCTTACTCCTGGCTCTGTGATAATGGTCACACCTGGGGGTTTGGAGGGACCATACAGGGTGCTGAGGGTTGATCCCAGCTGGCCACATGCAAGGCAAACACCATACCTATTGAAATCTTGCCTCAGCTCCAGAATGTTTTTTTTTCAGTTAAATGTATGTATGTGAAAATGGAGGAAATTTATCACATTCTAAGAAAATATGTGGAAAAAAATCACTAGATATGCCTTGGTAAGAATTTAAAGGTCATTTATAAGGAAACAATCTTAGAGGAGCATCAAAGCAAAACATAAAACAAAGCTTAAAAACATCACCACCAACATGAGAACTGACGACTTAAGAACAAAAAAATAGATTAAATAGGAATAATTAAAGTTCTCATTTCCAAGGTTGTTGTGAGGGTTAAACATGATACATATGGGGGCCGGAGCGATAGCACAGCGGGTAGGGCGTTTGCCTTGCACGCGGCCGACCCGGGTTCGATCCCCGGCATCCCATATGGTCCCCCAAGCACCCAGGAGTAGTTCCTGAGTGCAAAGCCAGGAGTAACCCCTGAGCATCGCTGGGTGTGACCCAAAAAGTAAAAAACAAAAAACAAAAAACATGATACATATGAAGGGTTAAACATGATACATTTGATGATTCACAAAATGGGAAATACCACTGGCCTTGGGGGTGCTGGAATGATTGATGGGGATGCAATTGGAAGATCCCTTCTCTCTGCATAAAGATGGTAGATTTGGATAGGGAGGTTGCTAAGTGATTCTTTCCTGAAAAGTGTGGAGTAACCTAAATAAGTATGAAGGTCTCTAAATTAGATTAATACACTAAGCCCTTGACACATGATAGGTTCCGTTGTAATACTTTGTATTTTACCCCCCTCGGATATATCATTCTCTTGCTCTAATCTTTGAGAATGTGGCTCTTTCTCCCATTCTAACCAACTTCCTTTCCCTACTCCTTCTTACTTTTTTGCAGTCTTTCATCTTCAAGATTTGTTCTACTCTCACCTTTATTATGAAGCCTTCCTGAATTTCTTCTTAAAAGTATACCCATACCAAGGTGCAGGAGCATTCTTTCTCTGGGCTTCCAGGCATATCTTTATTGCAGCCTTTTTCCAACCTTGCTCACCTGGCTTCCTGTTTAATTAACTCTACGATATAGGCATTGAGGGGGTTCCTATTCACTTCTTGTTTGGCATCAGTTGATATGGCCTAATACAGAGTTAGTACTCAATTAGTGCTTGATGAATGAATTAATGAGTACATGCATAGGTCAGGAACATATGCAGTCAGAGCACAATAGAAGAAATGTATTTTCTTAACAAAAAGGTGTTTGAGTTTATAGTAATCAAGTAATTGTTGATTGAAATAAAACGTTATTTTAGGGACCAGCTGGATAGTGGGTTGGGCACTTCCTTGCATTCAGCTGATCCAGGTTTTCCCATTTGATACCCATCACCCAATATGCACCACCCCCTAGCGGTGCCAGGAGTGATCTCTGAGTGCATAGGCAGGAGTAACTAACTCCATTTTAAGCCATGTCAATTGACCTTAAATAAAAGGAATGTACACTGGTGAATGGATGGGTATTGGAACACTGTATGACTGAAACCTGACCGGGAACAGTTTTGTAACTCTGTATCTCATGCTGATTCAATTTTAAAATTAGGGAATGGATCAACCCTTGGTGCTTTATCCTAGAGTTGAACAGAAAGGAAGCTAGGTCAGCAAATTAGGAAAAAGGCTACAATACAGATTTTCTTGGAAGCTCAGAGAAAGAATGCTCCTGCCCCCTGGCATGTGTATACTTGTAGGGAGAAATTCAGGAAGGCTTTATAATAGAGGTAGTAGAATCAACCCTGAAGATGAAAAATTGCCCCCAAATAGGGAAGGGTAGGAAAGGGACATCGGTTAGAATGGAAGAACTATATCCTCAATGGTCAGGTGAGGCGCCCCCAAAACAAAAATAATATTTTTACCTGTTGGATTCAGAAAAACATAAAATGCTTACATCCATTCTCACTTGTATGAGATAATATCTCACTGTGGCTTTTATCTTTTTTTATCTTCTCTAATAATGATGTGATCATATTTTCCGCCTGTATGTGGATCATAATGTATGTGATTTTTGGAGAAGCGTCTATTTGACCTTTGACCTTTGGTATTGGGCTGCTTGCTTTTTTGTTGTTGAGTTGTATGTGTTCTTTTTACATATTTTAATAACCCCTTTAAGACTTATGCAAATAACTCCTCCCAGTTGCTAGGCTGACTTTTTTTGTGTGTGTGTCACACCCAGCAATGCACAGGGGTTATTCTCTTACACTCATACACTCAGGAATTACTCCTGGCAGTGCTCAGGGGACCATATGGGATGCTGGGAATCAAACCCGGGTTGGCTGCGTGCAAGGCAAATGCCCTACCCCCTGTGTTATTGCTCCAGCCCTGACTTTTTGATTTTGTGGTGGTTTCTTTTACTGTCTAAAGTTTTTCAGTATGATAACCCAGTGGTACCACTAAAAGGCGTTATCCAAAGGATATGGAAAAAATGATTCAAAAATATATTTTCACCTTTGTGTTCACAGTAGTGTAATTCACAATAGCCAAAACATGGAATTAACCCAAGTGACTACTAATGGATGACTGTATAAAGAAGCTATCATATGCATATATAGTAATATATATTTAATGAAGTAATATTCCACCATTAAAATGATGAAATTGTATGTTGGGGGACAAAATGAAGGAACTTGGGGGAGATTATGCTAAGTGAGATAAGTAAGGAAGTGAAAAACAATTTCCAGATGGTTTATTTGCATGTAATATAAATAAAGCAAATGAAGTGAAAATAAAATCCAGTAAGACAAACTCCTAGCCCAGTGAAATCTGTGGTGGATTACCCGAGGAAAAGTATGGGTGTATGGGAGGAATGGGTAGAGGGGCATTTTTGTTAAATTCCTGCCCCTTACTTTTGTTGTTCTTGTAATGTTGCTGTGCTCACACACTCGGTTGCTATGTACTAGAGATCTTTCTGTTGGGACGCAGGGATCAGAAATGCCAGGGTTACTGGGAATGCTCTTGGCATATGGGGCGGTGCTGTGGATTGAATTTGTGACCTTATCCCTACAGGGGTAGAAGGTTCTTTCTGGTGAGTTGACACTGGAACATTGGTACTGGGTGTGGTTAGTCCTCTCTAAGTATATAGTTGCCAAGGTATAATCCTGAAAATCTGTGCTTTTATAAACCAGTGATTAATTGGTAAAAATTAAAATGACCAATTTCGCGGGAGGGGAACTCCATCAGGATCTATTGCTGTGAGATTTTGCTTATTGCTGGTGTGAGTTTAAAAGCAACTTAACACTATGTCTTCAAATACTTTAAAGTGCTGCTTTCACCTGCCTACCTAATTATATTTCGGGAACACTATCGAAAAAAATTGAAATAAATGTAAATATTTATATACAAATATGTCCCTTCTGATATAATTTGGATGAAAATTTGAGAATGGCTCATAAAATATTCGATAGCAGAAGTTGGTTTTTGTTTTGGTTTTGTTTTCAGAAGAATATATGATATGTAGAAATATTATACTAGTTAAATGGGGTGGGGAGGGAAGCAAACTATAAATAAATGTAAGACTATTAAGGAAAAAAACACTATGCATTTAGAAGGTTACCCCCCTCCCATAAAAGTGCCAGGATGTTTATGCATTGATTTTTGGGTGGTGTAGTTATATGTGGTTTCTCTTCTTGTATATATATATATATGTATGTATATATATATAACAAAATGATCTAATTAAAAATGTGTTTCAGGGCTGGAGCGATAGTATATCGGGTAGGGTTTGCCTTGCATACAGCCGACCTGGGTTCAATTCCCAGCATTCTATATGGTCCCCTGAGCACCGCCAGGAGTAATTCCTGAGTGTAAAGCCAGGACTAACCCCTGTATATAACCGGGTATGACCCAAAAAGAAAAAAAAGTTTTTTAAATAAAAAATATTAAAATGTGTTCTCTTATAAAGGAGTAAAGGCAATAATTTTTCATTTTAGAATATGTGTTCAGAAAGATTTAAGAATATGATTATACTTACTGTGATTGCTATAGTTTGATACAACGAAGACTTAAATTGGTAAGTTTATTTTCAAGTGCCTGGCGACGGGGTCTTGTGCTCAGCCCTAAGTGTAATCAGTAAATCCCTCGGGCTTGCATGAGTTTGCTCTCCTTCTGAGTTACATACGTCTGACCTCTCACCATCCATTCAGGGCTCAACGTAGCCTCTCAGGCATCTGTGGACTAGTGAGAAAGTTAAAAAGGAAAAGCCAGATGTGAGGTTTGCATGGAGACAAATAATCCCTGAACACAGGATTGATGTTAATGAAAAGGAAGGCAAAGAAATGAAGAAAAATGAATAACTTTTCTTGTAAATTAGATGAATATTCATTTCCTCTCTGCCCACATTTCAAGTTAAGCACCGTCATGCCATGCAGACTTCCATTTGCTGTTACCAAAAGCTTGACAGGATTTTCTTAAACCCACTGTTATCTTAGTTTTATTGAAATGCATGTTGTACCAAATTATGGAATACTTACATATTAACAACTTTAAAGGGTTTCTAAAATTATACCTCAAAAGAATATTGTTAGTAATGTATAGAAATTGCTCATAACTGCATGAGAATGTCTAATTTTGTTTGGTTATACTTAAGCAACCCTAAGTTGGGTGTACCAAGGCATACTGGATTTCAAACTAAATAAATCAAAATTACTATGTGCATTCCACTACATGTCAAAACAGGAAAAGCTGTCTTGTTTGATCTGAAATGAAGATTAGAATGGTAATAGAGAGAAAATGAGACTCTGCTTACAGTTATGTGGAATCAAAGAGTAGGGTCAATAATTTTCAATTCAGATGTACTTCTCTTCAAGAAAACATATCAAAAATTCATTTACAAAGCAGATGAATTTGGCAGTAATTATTTTTACTGTCAAATGATTTTTTAGTTTCTAAAAGACTTATTTCAAGGTTCAGTGTGTTTACTTGTCATTAAGAAAGTTACAGAAATAAGAGGGAAATTAAAGCTAAGGTGTTTGGTACCATTGCCAATTAATAATGTACCAAATTAAGGTAAAGCATATTTATATGTATTAGACAAAGAAGAGGGTCATCTAATTTGGTTTCTTCTGATTTGGTGTCGCAGATCCATCCAGTATGTAAATGAAGGTACACCTGGAACTTAATACTTTATCACTTTAGACTTAATTCTAACTATGACTATTTAACACAATTGTACCTTTACCTTTGACATTCTTTAGTTAAATTCAGCCATCAGGAACAGTTCACATTTTTCTAAGATAAACTTGCTTAAGAGAAGTAACTACTCCAGTCTGAGATAATTTGAAATCATCTCCTTTGTAGGGGGATGAGAATCATAAAATTGTTGCCGTTTAGTGAGCATTCATAGCGCCCAGCACGATACTAGATAGTTGTCAGACCTTTGTAACTTGACTTTCGTTTCTTCATTCACTCCACTATGTATAATAGTTATGACTACATTCCAGGTGCTGTTTAAGATACTGGAGGGTTCATCAGTGAACAAAACTGACAGATATCCCTACCCTTAGCGGAACTTACATGCTAGTTTAGGGATAAAGATTATATAAGACTAAAAGTATGATACAATAGATTAGGTTTAAGATGAGTGCCAAGAAGAAAAAAAGAAAGCAAGGTAAAGTGTAGGGAATCCCAGACATGCTCAGGCAGGGGTCAATTACATTTATGTGAAAGACGATCAGAGAATGTCTTATGGAGGTGACAATGAAAAGATGACAACATACCCTACAGAAGGTGATGGTTCAAGCTGTGTAGCTGGGGATGAAATTTTCCAGGTATAGCAAACAGGGTGCAGGGACCCTAAAGTTGAGTGTGTCTGGCTTCTGTGTCCTGTGTCTGGCGGAAGAGCAGCAAAGCGTGTGTGGTGTGCCAGGCACTGAGGTTGTAAAAGGTCAGAGTCCGAGGAAGAAGCTGGGAGGTCATGCTGGGTTTTTGGTGCTCAGCTCTGAGAGAAATGGCAAGCCCTTGAAAAGTTTGGACAGAGGAATGACTTGATCTGACTTAGATTTTAATAGTATCATCTTGGTTCCCAGGATAAAATCAAATTTGATGTAACAAGTATTCTTAGCCAATTTCACAGATAATAAACAGGTTCAGAGACGTTAAGGCATTTACTAAACTTCTCATGAAAAAAAAAATCTGCGGTGCTGAAATTTTAATTCAGCTCTGTATAATTTAAAAGTTCTCATCTACCCCCTTGGCCTCCCAACTGCAAACAGGAATTTGATTAAGGCTTGAGTAGATAATTTTCTTTTTTGTGTGGGAGAGGGTTTGGACCACATCTGGTAATGCTCAAGGCTTATTCCTGGCTCTGCGCTCAGCAGTTACTCCTGGCAGTACTTGGGAGACCTTATGGAGTACCAGGGATTGAACCCAAGCCAGTTGCATGCAAGGCAAGTGTCTTACCCACTGTATTATTGCTTCGGGCCCTGGTGATATTCCTATAGGCTGTGGTGCCCTCTCCCCAAGCCCTTCCCTGAAGTTATTGGGTTTTCTGGTAAAGACACCACGTCTCACAACTTCAGTGTGGCATCATTTCTATTGAAAGTCCAGAAATATACTATCTGGGAATTAATTTTGCCCAACCCAAGTAGCCATATGTAATCGCGAATGGTAGAGTTTTTGTAAATGGTTTTGAACTATACTTACAGGAGTAGCACAGTCTTTTGCCCTACTTTGATATGTCTTTTCACTTCTCCTTCCTGTTGCACATATTCTACCAACTATCTTTTCTCCCTTCTGGTGTCTGGAAAACCTCTAGTCCAGTGGTATTCCAGGCTGTAATGTAAATGATGATAAAGACAGGGCTCTCTGCTTTGTATGAGCAGCTCAGGTTCAGAAATACGAGAAAAAGCCTGAAGAGATGTAGCATGTGAGCAGGTAAGCCCGACTCCTGAATAAAGGGGGTGAGACATTTTATTTCTTGAGTACCAAACTGAAGAAACTGATAAAGGGAGATACCTTGGGGCTGGAGTGATAGCACAGCGGTAGGGCGTTCGCCTTTCATGGGGCCGACCCGTGTTTGATTCCTCCGCCCCTCTCGGAGAGCCCAGCAAGCTACCAAGAGTATCGCGCCCTCACAGCAGAGCCTGTCAAGCTACCCGTGGCGTATTGGATATGCCAAAAACAGTAACAAGAAGTCTCACAATGAGAGACATTACTGGTGCCCGCTTGAACAAATTGATGAGCAAGGGGATGACAGTGACAGTGACAGTGACACTGGGGCTGGAGCGATAGCACAGCAGTAGGGCGTTTGCCTTGCACGCGGCTGACCCGGGTTCGATTCCCACCATCCTATATAGTCCCCTGAGCACCACCAGGGGTAATTCCCGAGAGCAGAGCCAGGAGTGACCCCTGTGCATCGCCGGGTGTGACCCAAAAAGCCAAAAAAAAAAAAGGGAGCTCTCTTATTAATATCAAAATTGCTGTTTGGCTTAATTTAGACTCAATCAAATTCAATAAAATTAAAAATTTTTTTTTTCTGGACTTAAGACTCCAGTCCTTTTGTTTACATCTAAGCTTTATATTCATTTGAAAATGTTGCCTAGATTTTAATAATTCAATATGGAAATATGGCGGTACTCAGGAGCGCCTGTAGGCATGCTCTTCAAGGGATGCTCCCGGTGTGGCTTAGGGGACAGTGCTGGGCCAGACATCCAACCCTGCAGCTAACTCTTTGTCCCCTGTATAAAATACACTCATAAATTGGACTGGTTTGTATCCTCTGATAATGTCTTGCCATCGGTTTTTTTAGGCTAAGAATTGCATTTTGCTCCCCTATTAAAATTAGGGTAATGAAGGCATGTTTTCCATTTGCCTTAGTTCTTGGCCTGGGGTGGGGAGGGAGAAAAGAAAAAGAGGGGAAGGGAGGGCGGGCAGACTGTTCATTTTAGTGAATAAGTTTTTTGTGGGTTTTATTATTATTTTTTTTTAGATTTTTTTTGGTATGGATTTTCTTGGGGGTTTTGTTGTGTTTGGAAGCTACCCCAAACAGTGATCAGAACTTCCTCCTGGTTGTGTCTCAGGGATGACTCCTTGTGGGCTCAGGGAGACCAGATGTGATGCAGAGGATTAAACCCTGGCCTGCCGTGTGCAAGGCAAGCGCACCCTCCTGCTGTACTGTTGCGCCTTGTAAGGGATTTTCATAGAGATTGCTATGGTGCAGTTGTCCGCACCTGTATGCTCCATGAATAAGAGAATAAGGTTTTCTCTTTGCTTAAATATAATCGTGCGTACCACTGGTGCTCTGACTATCGCATGTGTACTGTAGTGAGAGCCCACCAATGCATCTGCGTGACATATTTCTGGTCTTCATGCCTGAGCGGTAAATAGCATATAAGTCACCTTCTAATTTTTGTAGTGGAACATAACTGTGTTTGCCTTACTTATATGAAATCTTGAGCTGGAGCGAGGGTCCAGCAGGCACAGCGGGGAGGGTGTTTGCCTCACATGCGGCTGACCCGGGTTCGATTCCTCCATCCCTCTTGGAGAGACCGTCAAGCTACCGAGAGTATCTCGCCCGCATGGCAGAGCCTGGCAAGCTCCCCGTGGCATATTCGATATGCCAAAAACAGTAACAACGAGTCTCACTTGGAGACGTTACTGGTACCCGCTTGAGAAATCGATGAGCAATGGATGATAGTGATAGTGATAGTGATAGGGAAATAACTGAGGTTCAGAACTTGAAAAAGAAGTTTTGACTTGCCAGTTACTTTATTGGGTGACTTTAATAGAGTTTCTTATAAAAACCACTTAACATTTTTTGTTACAGAATTTTGTAAACCCTAGAGCAATTTGACCCTTCCCTAATTCTATGATTTTAATTACAAAGATGGAGAAAATCATGGTATCATTCCTTATATGGTTTATTGATTATATGTATGAAATATTAGTGCTAGGAACATAGTACAATATTTAGTAAAGGCAAAGGTAACTTACCATTTAGGTCTTTAAGATTAGTAATAGTAACCTCAGAAGACCAGATCAATACAATTAAAATTACTTTCATTTGTTTTGTGGTTCATGGGAGCTATCCCACCTTAGTGTTCAGGGTTGATTTCCCAGTGGTATTAAGGGGACCATTTGGTTCCTGTAATCAAACCTGGGGTTCTCACATGTAAAAGCATCCACCTCAGTTGTTTGAACTAGCTCCCTCTTCCCTATGATTGTTTTGTAAATAAATTTTTGTTTCCCTTTAGTTGTCAGGCAGGAAGTTCCAAGATCAGATTTTCTCTGAGAACTTAGCTCAGGATTTTATGAAAAATGTGAGGGCTGGAGCAATAGCACAGCGGGTAGGGCATTTGCCTTGCACGCGGGTACCCGGGTCAATTCCTCTGCCCCTCTCAGAGAGTCCAGAAAGCTACTGAGAGCATCTTGCTCGCACGGCAGAGTCTGCCAAGCTACCTATTGCATGTTTGATATGCCAAAAACAGTAGCAATAAGTCTTACAATGGAGATATTACTGGTGCCCATTTGAACAAATCGATGAGCAATGGAATGACAGTGATACAGTGATATGAAAACTTTAGGTGAGGAAGGGTTTGGTTTGATGGGATTTAGTTAGACTTTTGTGTCCATGACTGATACTGCACACAAATGTCTGCAAAAAACTGGTGAATTCTCAATTAGTTAAGCATAGAATTGCTATGTGACCTAGAAATTCTGCTCCTGGATATAAGAGCAGGAATTTCCTAAGAATGGAAAACAGGTGTCCAAATAAAAATGTGTACATGAATGTTCTTAGCAACGCTACTCACAATGCTAGAAAGTGGATGCAATCCAAATCTCCATTCTTGTAGAGGTAGATTAAGAAAATGTGGTACATTCATACAATGGAATATCATCCACACACAACAAGAAATAGAATACTGAAATGAACCATCATTGGGTGAGCATGTGAACATGATGTGGCCCACGGGGAAAATCCTGATAAGTGGGTGAAGGTGAAATGCAGTACATCAGTGTAACTGTGGGATTTCCTAGAATCTATAAGGAAATTTTTGACTCAGAACCCTAGAAATCTTAAATGATAGAGTGTCAAGGTATATTTTATTTTCTCTTCTGCAAAAAGTTTGCTTCTAAGAGTAACAGCTTTTTAATTCTTATATATAGAAATTAAAGATACATATGACTATGTATATAAGAATTCAGAAATAAAATCCTCATTAAGTCAGGATTGTTGGGAACTGAGTTATTTTTAATAAGTGGATTTTCTTAGGGGTGAAAGTTTATTCATACAGCCAGCTTGCATTCTAATCATTTTGATGTAATTCTTTCTAATATGTGCTGCAGAGTTTTCATATAGCAACTATTTTGAAAACATTCTAGCTCATTTGTTAGACCTACTTGTTTATTTTTTGATCCTACCATGCAGTGCTCAGAGGCTTCTCCCTGTTCATTGGTTGTGCTCCAGGGGCCATGCAGTGCCAGTGATCAAACCGAGGCTTCCTGTGTGCAAAGCACGTGTTCCAGCCCACTGAGCACTCTCTCTGCCTTACAGCTTTTAATTTAATCTCTCATTTTTGCCTCACTGTCAGAGTGTGTCAGTTTTTACTAATTGCTTTCTTCCCTATCTCCAAAATATTGTTATAATTTACTGATTTATAAATTTTATGCCCTGGAAAATCAGAACCATAACCTTGTTACAACTTTGTATAAAAGAAGATTATTAAGCCTGAATGGAATCATGTATTTAATGACAGAGTTTTTTTTTAAACCCATTTAATGTCTTTAAATTTTACTTCATATAGACCAAGGACCATAGTGGAGAGTTCTGTGCTTTGTTCATTTTTCTGATAGTGGTGTGTAGTGATATTTGTATATTAATATTGTGAACTTAAACACTGTTGGAACAATAGTACCTAAAATGTAATGAAATTTTACTTTTGTTTGTAGGCTATTATTTGATAGAAGTTTGACTGGTTTTTTTAAAGATTTTTTTAATCGAATCACTGTGAGATAGACCATTACAAAGCTGTTTATGATTAGGTTTCAGTCATACAGTGTTCCAACACCCATCCCTTCACTAGTATACATTTCCCAGAACCAGTGTCCCCAGTTTCCCTGCCATCACCCCCAACCTACCCCCTACCTGCCTCTATGGCAGGTGCTCTTCTCTCTCTCTTTGTCTCTCTCTTTCTCTCCCTCTCCCTTTCCCTCCCTCCCTCCCTCCCTCCCTCCTTCCCTCCTTTTCTCTCCCCCCCTTTGGATATATATATTTTTATATATCAATAATGAATGCAGTCATTCTTTATGTGTCCGTCTCCTTCTAACTCATTTCAGTCAGCATGATACTCTCCATGTCCATCCATTTATAGGGAAATTTCATGACTTCATTTTTTTCTTAAGAGCTGAGTAGTATTCCATTTTGTAGATGTTCCACAGTTTCTTTATCCATTCGTCTGTTCTCAGGCACTCAGGTTGTTTCCAGATACACACTATTGTGAATAGTGCTGCAATGAACATAGGATTGCAAGATACTGTTTCTGCTGTGTTTTTTGGCACCCAGGGTACATTTCCAGGAGTGGCATTGCTGCTGGATCAAATGGGACCTCAGTTTCTAGTTTTATGAGGAATGTCCATATTGTTTTCCAAAAAGACTGGACCAGTAGGCATTCCCACTAACAATGAATGAAAGTCTCTTTCTTCCCACATCTGCACCAGCAGTGGTTGTTCTTGTGCTTTTGGATGTGTGCCAGTCTCTGTGGTGTGAGATGATATCTCATTGTTGTTTTGATTTGCCTCTCCCTGATGATTAGTGATGAAGAGAATTTTTTTCATGTGCCTTTTGGCTGTTCAAATTTCGTCTTCTGTTCCTTTTTTCTCCCCATTTTTTTGATGGAGTTGGATGTATTTTTCTTGTAAAGTTCAACCAGTGCTTTGTATGTCTTTGATACTAACCCCTTATCAGAAGGGTATTAGGTGATAACCTTTTGTAGGCTGTCCATATATCTTGGTCACTGTTTCTTTCTTTTTTCTTTTTCTTTTATTGAATCACTGTGAGATACAAAGCTTTCTGTGGTTAGGTTTCAGTCATAGTGTTCTAATACCCATCCCTCCACAGTGTGCATTGCCCAGCACTAGTGTCCCCAGTTTCCCTCCCATCTCCCCTGCCTCTCACCCCCCAACCTGCCTCTATGGCAGACGCTTTTCTTCTCTTTCTCTCTCTTACTCTAGCTCTAGCTCTATTTCCTCTTCCTTTTGGGCATTGTGGTTTGCATACAGTTACTGAAAGATTATCAGGAGTATATCTTTATCTATTTTTGACACTCAGTTCCTGTCCAACATGAAGACGTTGGAGAGGAACTGAGTGTTAAATGTAGAAGCTTCTTAGTTTAGTGTAGTCCCATTTGTTTATCTTGCTTCCACTTACTTGGTCAGTGGCATTTCGTCTTTGAAGATGCCTTTAACTTCAATATCATGGAGAGTTTTGCCTACATTTTCTCCATGTACCTTATGGATTTGGTTGACTCTGGTTTAAAAAGAGCAATTTTAAAGGTCAGAGATAGCAGGTAGGACATTTGCCTTGCATGTAGCCAATCCAAATTTGATCCCATACATCTTGTATGATCTACTGAGCACTGCCAGGAGTGATTTCTGAATGCAGAGCCAGAAGTAAGCCTTAAGCACTCCTGGGTGTGGCTTCAAAACAAAAGACAAACCAAAAAAAGTGGCATTTCATTTATAAGCCAAGTTCTTTGAGTTTATTTTCTACCCTTTGTGTCTGTCTGTTATTGAAAAGTAGAGAAATTAAAAGGCACCTTTTATTTTTTATAATCGGTAGAAACTTTATAAAATGAAATTTGGATATTTTTAATATAGGGGTAAAATATTCCTGAATTTTAAGATCAATTTTGTATAATTTTTGTAGCAATACAATAAAAGATATAGTTTCCGGGAACATCACAGACCAAGAAGTTATAACTATTGCACGTCACTTCCGGGTTCCCGAAGAAATGTGTCCAGAAAGAGAAACTCTACTTGCAGAGGCCCATGAGCAGCTTAAGAAATACAATTTTGATGCTTTTGACAAACTCATTGCGGAATGCATATATGAAGATCGAGCAAAGTAAGCCTTTGTTTTATTGACTCTTAGTACATCACTTATGTTTCTGTGAACCTAAGTAATAAAGGAATTTATTTGTATTTTATCAAAATGGACTAAACGAGAAATGATAACATGCTTTGCAATTTAGCATAGAACCCTTAAATCCTTTCAGGAGAGTGCCTGGCTGTAAATATCTCATAGTGTGGTGATTTTTATTTGTTGATGCAATAGGGAAGAGACCCTTTATCTTCAAAAGAATAAATGCCTTTTTTGCATTTTCTTTCATTGGTTTCCCAAAGCTTTAAACAGGCACATAATAAATTTAGATAGTAAAAAAGTAAAAAGGTTTAATTATGAGAAGTCATTCTCTTACATTATTTTAGTGATAACCAACATTTATAAATGTGACTTTTTATCATAAACAAGACAAAATCTTTACAAGGAAACTGTCTATTGGATTTTTAAAATGTATTTATTCTTGAAAATAATGAAGCTCTGGGCCAGAGAGATAGTACAGTTACAAGGCATTTGTCTTACATGCGGCTGACCCGGATTCAATCTCTAGCAACACTTACAGCCTTCCAGCACCGACAGAAGTCATCCCTAACCACAGAGCCAGGAGTAGTAAGCTCTGAACACCTCTAGGTATGGCCTAAAATGAAAAAGAAAGAAAGGAAGGAAGGTAGGTCAACAAACCTCCTTCTAATAAATGTCACATTTGTATTGAACTTGTCTTTTTTAATAAACAGCTAGAGTCCCATCTTAATATATTTTGTTATGCATCTTAACCACAGACCTGGTATACTGGGGGCAATAACCATTTGGAGTTAGAAAATTTTTATTCTAACTCAGTATCTAATTTTATTAATATGCACCACTGCCATTCTCTTCCCTCTTCCCTCATTTGTAACCACAAGCCTGCACCCAAGTTTCTCCTATATAGCCTAAATATTGTGGAAGCTCCCAAGTTTATCCCAAGTGATAAGGCTGCCTCTTCTTCGCTAAAGGAATACTTCTTGGGAATAATGAGGTTGCCTGATTATACAGCTCTGATATTCTTTCTGGATATGACAAACTTTAATTCTGAACATTAGCATGTTCTCACTATTTTAGAACATTGCTGCAAAGAAAGGGGCCATTTTCTTTCTTTTAAGTGCTCATTTTTCCTGATGGCCAGGAGAATATTGACTAGACCCTGATAAGACTTTGTGTCCCCAGTGGGTTTAAGAAAATCCCAGGTGGTCTGCTTTGGAAAAGCCATTTGACAAAATTGAAGTGAACCTTAAGGACCCAATTAGGGCTTCCAGGTTTGGGGCCAAGGAAAAGGCTAGGAAAAAATACCCTCAAGTCATAGAATACTTGTGTTGGAGGCTCTAGATGCCTGTTAAATTAGGAGCTGTTTTCAAATATCATAACCATTTTTGACTAGTGGTCAAGAATGCAGATCGATTACTTAAAGCAACACTGTGGCTACATCTGAATCTTGATGGAAAGGCCTTTGTAAGGGCAGAATCTGGTGATTTCTAAAATGGAAAAAGTTGATGAAATGCAATATGTCTGCTTTTTCTTACTGCAAATTCCAGTACCAGTTTTCATACTTATTTCCATGTGTACATTTTTAGGAGACATCTGTATTCTTTCCCATAGCATGTAATTATTATTTGAGTGACAGAAAGTATCTAAAACTGTATTTGTTTGGCTTTAATGCAGAAAAAATGTGCTACCCTCCGACGATATAAGAAGACTCTGCAAGTCCCACAGAGTACCTTTTCCCAATGATCTTCTACTGTCCTTGTCGACCAAGTAAGTGAGAGCTCTACTCTTCATGGAGATTGTTCTGCCTAATTTTGCTTTGAGGGCTAGTCCAGATTTTACATTTATCTTCAATTGGCCACAGTTCACTATTGACTGCGTTCATTATATTATTGATAACAGGACTTTATTTAGAAAGAGAAGAGCAAGTGAGTCATAATTTTGAATATTACATAGCCTACTCATATTATTTATCTTTTATCCTGAAGACACATACACAGAACTTCCTGGGACAAATGTAAGTTATTTGGTTCTGTGAATATAACATGTAAAACAGAGAGCCTATTCTTTTCAAAGCAGTATTTCCCTGTGTGTAAAGACATGAAGTAAAAAGACGTAGTGTTATTGACATCAGTTGTACAGCACAGAGATTATGATATCACAAAAAGAAAACACAATAAAACAGACTTTTTACCTCCTGGACACCACTCTCCTTGTCATCCCAACTCTGGTTGTCTTTTGTGCTTCCTATGGCATTATTCCAGCTCCTCCTCTGACTTATTCATCTCCATAATTCTCACGTTGAGGATTGTCTTCTAGGTACTGTTATCAATTCTCTGAATACATTATCTCATTTGTTTTGTGAGAACAGCTTTCTATGATGAGAGTTACTGTCGGCCTATCTTACATGAGAATGATGAGGTTTAGCGAGAAGAGATATTTTTCCAAAGTAAGATACTCTAGAAGAACTGTGATTTAACCCCCTAATCTTCCAAGTGTGCATACCCCTGCACCTAACCATTTTCAATTATTGTGCAAATAGAGAATATGTAAGATATCTTGACAGTTCTACCT
This sequence comes from Sorex araneus, assembly GCF_027595985.1. Classification (NCBI taxonomy): domain Eukaryota; kingdom Metazoa; phylum Chordata; class Mammalia; order Eulipotyphla; family Soricidae; genus Sorex; species Sorex araneus. Next base: position 46,321,340 of record NC_073313.1, on the reverse strand, counting down.
CTTTCCTACTGTTTTTTACCTATTCACTCTTCTCAGTTCCCACTATTTTCGCTCTTGTTCTTAACCACATTAAAAAAAAAAGTTGAATCACTTTGATTTATAATACTATTAATAACAAGGCTTCGTGCATACAATATTCCACCACCACACCCTTCACCAGAGTGTTCCCTTCCCTCCACCCATTGCCCCAGGGCCCCTCCCAACCATGCCTCATTAACCATGTGTCTAAATTGCTGCAGAAACTGCACATTGGCCTTTCTTCCAAAGTAAACTTTCTCTACAGTTTATTTTTAAATCATATTTATTTCAGGACTGGAGTTTACAATACTGTTTATCATACTTTATTTGCATACATCCTTCCAACACTAGGTCCATCATTAGAGTTGGTTCTCTGAATATAACATGTAAAACTGAGGGCATATTTTTTCCCCGTGAGTAAAGACATGAAGTAATAGGACCTAGTATTAGAGAGGCTGCTTCCCTCCACCAGTGTCCCAGGGACCCTTCCCAACACACCCCCGCTGCCATGTAAACTCAGTTCTATAGATAAAATCTTCAGTTCCAATGACTTTGACCATTTGTTATTCTCTGTTTCTTTTTAATCCCATATATGGAAAAAAATCCTTATTTTTGTGTGTGGTAACACCTACACACATAAAGATGAATAGAGCTAATTTCCTGAAATTACACAAAATTGTTGATCAATAATAGGTTGGAACAGTAATTTATTTTAAAAAATAAATCTGTTTTAGAGGTCTATACATTTAAATAATTTTATGGATAATTCTGTGCTGACACATTTTAGAGTTTACATGAAATAGGTAAATTCTATAAATGTATATTTTAGTAAGAGTGAAGAGAATCAAGTAAATTTAAAGGGAGAACAATCAGAATTATCCCATAAAAGTACTAAATGTGTTTTGTACTAAGAAAATGAACATTGGCTTTATATTAGAAACTGTTACATTATAGATAGTGCTTGAGTGACTGCCTTAATAAGTAAAAGATTGTAATAAAAATTCCCATGGTTATAAAAAGAGCTCATCATATACAGAACATTCAGTATAAAAGAAGCATGAATACATTATTGAAAATGTGTGAAATCCCTTGGCATGCTAAGAGTAAATATATACCTTTCCTTAGTCTTGTGGAAGGCTACCATGTGCACCATGAGTGAGCGCCATACATATGGCCACATGCTGGGAAATTTGTTCTGTTTTCCAAAGAATCTCCTTTAGCGCTTCTTGTGAGACTGCTTTTAACACTATGAATTCCCTAAACTGTTGTCTGTCCCTGAAGTTCTATATTGTTTCTCAAATCTGAAAGATAACCTAGCTAGATTGCTTGTTCTTGGCGAGGTGTTCATTTTTCATTGAGTTTTTAGACTATTCGTATTCGCTTCTGGCTTGCAGAACCTCAGTTGTAGAGTTTCTATTCTCTTTTGACTTATAGAATCTCAATTAATAGATCTGCTGTAAATCCTTTTTTTAATTTTTAAAAATATTTGTAAAGTTGTGCATGATTTATTATATTCAATATTCCAACACTAATCCTACCACCATTATACCTTTCCACAACCATAATTTCCAATTTTCCCAACCACCCCTCAAGCCTGCCCCTATTAACAGACCCTAAATAATTTAATTTATATTGCTTGTTAAAATTTGCTAAAAATGATCAAAAATATTTCCTTGGAACAAAGTGTATGAATATTGTTGTATCTCACCAGGGAACTATTAAACCCTTGTAGAAGAGATTGCTAACATGTTGTTACAGGTTGAGCCTTGTGTGCTTATATTTTCTTAATCGAGATTGGTTGCCTCTAATCCCATCCAATGTGATGTGCTACTCCTGGTTTTTAGGTGGTATAGAGTTTGAGATATCGTGACTGACTGATATAGCTGGAGTTAAATTTTTAACTGCCTGGTGCTTTGGGTGTCCCGGACAACAGATCCTGGCCAGAGTCCAGAAGCATCTCTGCAACTTGTGATCTCTTTTGAGATTTATGAGTCTCTGGATCATTGCCGGTTAATCAGCTTATTTGGTGTCAGAGTCAGTTCATAGGCATAACTGCTAGGCTTGTGGAAGAACAGGGGGATGGGGGAAGTAGCCTATCCCAGACTCCATGGCAGCCTGGAGATTTCAGTCACAAAATCTGCATACCTTAGTTTTTCAACCGATCAATTTCTGGATGAGACCTGTGCCGAGCAATGGGGTCCCAGGCCATAGCATGGCAGCGATTGTGGAGTGTGGAGGTTTTCAGCTGCTGAGATTCTGTTTAGGCAGATGCAATATGCTGTAAATCTTATGGGCTTTTCTTTTTTTAAATTTTCTTGCCTTTAATTTTTTTTTTCAGTCTGAGCAAAACGTGTCTTAGAATTTTCCTACTTGACTTTATTTTCATTGGGACCCTTCGGGCCTCTTGTGTTTGGTTGCCTATATTCCTCAACTCTGAGAAATTCTTAACTATGATTTCTTTAACTGTTGGTTCTTCATCAAATTCTTTATAGTCCTCAGGGACTCCGGTGAATCTTATATTGTTCCTTTTGAGCTCATCCCATAGTTCTCTGGTGTGTTGTTCATTTCTTATGAGGCTTTTTTCCCATCTTCTGTTATTTCCTAGAGGTTTTCTTCATCTCAACTTGAATCATCTTCATCTTTTTTTCAACTGCTATTATTTTGCTGCTGAGAGCTTCTAATGAGTTTTTATATCACCTACCATACTCTGTATTTCTACTTGTAGTTTTCTCATTTCAGCTCCCATAGTTTCTTGTGCTTTGCGGACTAACCTTGCCATTGTTTCGAGGTCACTAAACATCCTCATCATGGTGTCACTAAACTCATTTTCTGAAGATTACAGAACTGGTTGGTCTTAGTTGTGCCTTCTGTGTTACTATCTTTGCACATTGACCTTGGTGGGCTCTACCCACTGGTTTTCCAGTGTGCTTGCTGTGTTGAGGGTGAGTCCTTTAGTTAGACCCCCACCCCCAGGGAGACTCTAAGGGAGTAGGCTGGGAGTTGCTCTTTTTCTTCTCTGTTCCTTTTCACCCAGTGGGAGGAAGTATAAATGTGAGCACTGTGAAATTTGCTGAGTAAAGCTGTCGCTTCACGAGATGTCAACCAGAGATTAATCTCACCTGGAAGGGAGGAGCAGCAAGCAGAGGTTCCCAGTGTCTACATGTTTAAATCTACCTTTACACATTGCAACCAAATACCTTCTAAGAATAAAAATGGCAGAGTGCTACTCTTCAGTTCCCAAACCTATATCATATCCTTTGCTCTCTGAACCAAAACTCCTTAGGTTTGAACTCCTGCTCCATTATGGGGATTAGGGTGGTCAGTTGGATCATTGTTTTCAAGAAGGACCTGGAGTGGGATGTCCTTGGATGAGTCATAAGAGAAATCAAAGGAAGAAATAAAATTATGTCAAACTTAGTGGTCAAAATATGGTCTTTGTTACTGGGGAGTGAAGAGTCAACAGGAGGGCCAATCCAGTTGGATGTGCATATGTAATATATTGACCTGAGCCTGTCTTCTAGACCAATGTTTCCCACCAAAGGCCATATGACCCCCTGTGTGTCTTAAGGGGGCACAGTACTAGGGATCCACCAGTATAGGACAGGAGGTCCACAAGAAGGAAACAAGTCAGACAGGGACACAGTAGGGAAAAAGGTTGAGAAACATTGATTTGGACTATCAGTTGTATTTGCTTTCAGGCACTAGCAAGGTACGTAGGTCATTCTGGTATAAAGAGCCTGAGATGATTCAGACAGACAGAGGAGTCAGGGTTCTCCCACAGTTACTACATTCCCAAAGCATCTCTTCCTTTTCCCAGTTGTCTGGCCAAGTGGTTTATAAAGCATTTTACATATATACCAAGTGCCTTGCCACTTTCTCTTTTGGTCTTTCTTCTTGCTGTTTATTTAGTAGGAAATAACTTCCAGTTTTCTTTATCTGTGTCAATCCTTCTCTTCTTTGCAAATCTCTTTCAAATCGCTCCCCATTCATGAAGCCCCTTGGATTAGTTTGGTTAGAACTGTTATCTCCTCTTAAGGATTCTCGCACTCTGTTTTCTTTTTTGTTCTTTACCTTGTAATGAAGATTCCTGACTTGTTAGCTGATCCATTCAAATTCAGCTTTTTTCCCCCTAGTCTGTTTTACTTACAGCTTATAAACAACCAGTTATCATTTCCTGGCAGTTTCACCTTTACTTTGTCTTCTGCATTCTTTGAATCTTCTTACTGTTTAGATGATCCCTGTGCAAGAGATTTGACCTACCACGATTTCTTATCTCTAGTCTGAGGAAATATCTCTCTCCTAGTGCTTCTGAGGATGTACTGAGATGAAATTTGTAAACTACACAACACCTGGTACTGTGGTACTAAGCATTGATTGGATGCGGATTGGAGGTAGCACCTGGTAACTGGAGACAAGAAAGTTTAAGTCAGGAAACACAGACCACACACGCTGCCTTAGAAACAAGCTGGAAGAAACCTATGCCCTACATAGAAGAAGCCTTGTTTATCCAACAGTTGGATCTGCATGCCTTTCGCACATTAAGATTTCTTCTAGTCAGGAAGCTGCGGATGTTTATTAGATTAGCTCTTGATGGCCTCGAGGATGAGTTGTCCTGAAAAGTCCAGAATGTGGGAGCCTGGCCTCTGGAGGACCTAGATGTTTCTTATCCAATACCGAGGCCACCAAGTCATCAACCTCTCATTCTCTCAGCAGACTGTTTTGTCTCTGCCTTTATGATTTGACATGAAAGACAGAAAAGACCATTCCACAACTTGCCTCAAAGTTGTCACAGCCTCAGACCACATCTGCCTCTGAACCCAACTTAGCTTTGAGGAGGTCATCTCGCTGAGCCACTAAGCAAACCATGTTCAGTCTAACTTTGCCTCTAATTGTGCAGTGACCCTTCTCCATACTCAGGGGAAACTTCAGACTAATCAGATTAGAAAATGTCTCATTCCCATTCCGCTTTCCCTCCAATATGCCCTGCCATGCTGTGGGTCACATGCTTGATGTTTTGCATCATCTCCGCAGATTCCTTTCAAAGACTGGCCTAATTCCTAATGGGCCCATCAGCCTGCAACTTACATTTATATTCTGCATTCTTATTGCTCCCCACAGACTCCACTGGGCTTTCCAGAGCCTTGACCAGACTCTCTCTGTACAGCCCTCCTGTGGCACGCTAAGCCAGAGGCCTTCTGACGTCTGCAATCTCCCATGGGAGGCAGACATGGAGTCTTTTGATTTGGTTCAGCACACACTCTGGTCAGGACCAGTTTTACCTGCCTTGGGATGGACCTGGGAAGCTGTCTCGCATCTGTATCCTCGTGCAATGTGAATTCAGATCAGGAAATGAAAACCAGTATGACTAGAAGTATGGTTGCTTACATCCAGTCAGAGATGGAGCCCTGTATGTTTCTCCTGATTCTGGGTTCTGGTATAAAGATTTCCCCTCAATTTTGTTTACATTTTCCTTGTGACTCAGTGAAGTGTTTTGCTTCTTAACACAACCCAAGCAGAAATCTAGACTTCAAAGTCTTTTCCCGTTGTTTACTTCAGTCCCTGTCAGCTCAGTGCTATGGTTTCTGGTATGAGGTCACCTTGCTTGCCAAACAAATTCATTTCACTAATGCACAGAGCATCAGACTTAAATGGTCTATGTAGTCGTGACTATTACCCATTAATAATAGAAGTGACACTGTATTGACACAGTGCCAAGGACCTTAGAATATTTTATAAGTCCTTGAGTATAGTAAAAAGGCACATTTTAGTTGATGTAGGCCTGAGTCCTTATTTCTTAAGTACAAACTCTGAGGCATAAGGAGGTTCTTTCACAGGAAGAACTTGCTTCAGGCCAAAATGAGTCTCTAATGGAATTAGAATGACAGCTGCCCAAGATACCTTAAGCCTTTGTTTCTGTCTGACCTCCTAGGAGTGGGAATTACGGTCCCATTCATCTTTGTAGCAGTAGTGGCTATTCTTGTGCTGGCTTGCTACACAGGAGAAAACATGGACTTGGTATCCACCTCAGCCACCCAGCTCACCTCCGAAGTCCACCCCTGCTGGCTGGGTGATCCTAGTATATGGACTAATTACTCCGAGCCTTTGCTTGAATGTTAAGGTTTCCTCAGTACTAATGAGCAAGACATTCTAGTTCTCAAACCATTAAGAGGAGGAGAATTTAGGTCATTCCACTTGGTGTTCTTGTGGGACTGGAGAGTTAAAGAGCAACCTCCTCTCATTGTGACCTTCTGAATTGAGATGTAGAATAACTAGAAATTCAGCACAACTTTTTCCCCAGAAGTTCTGCCCCAGGCTGAACTTTTACAGCTGATTTTGGGCCCCATGGAATGCTTTAGAACTGTCTTCCCAAGAGACCTGTGCCTCATCCAGAAATATCAGTTAAAATACAAATAGTCAATAGGGCTCTAAAACCATCTCATTATCATCTTCTCAGCTTTGCTCTGTGCCTACCCCCTCCCAGAGGCACTGTGTGGGCTCAGAGGATTTCGCCCAACAATACCTGGCAGAGGGTCTGCAGGGCAAATGTCAAACTACAGCAACTGCTGTTCCAAAGTATTTGGTACACTTGGAAGTTTTTACAAAGAAAGCCTCTTCTCACTTCAAGATACTCTTTGACTTTTCAAATATAAGGTGATTTGTCATTTAAAATTTTATTTTGGGGTATTTCTGTGTATATGGCTCCATACCCAGAGGCTCTCAGGGCTTATGCCTGGCTCTGTGCTCAGGGAACACCACCACATCGTAGGTAGTGCCAGGGATAACCAAACATAAAAGGTGCCTGTCAAGATGGCAGGCCAGGGCTGGGCTGGGAAAGGGGAGAGGGTGGCAGAGGGAACCCGGGAATACTGGTGGAGTGAAGTTGACACTAGTGGCGGATGGGTGATGGAACACTGTATGTCACAAACCGAACTGTGAATAACTTTGTAACTCATGGGTCTTTAATAAACTGAAATTTGGGAGAAAAATACAAAATCATATAGACCAAGAGAATATTGGCTGTGTGTCCAGTCTGTTCTTGGCAACCGTGAGCAACCTGTCGGAGATCTTGCTGCTGGGATCAGAATAAGAATTCAAAGACTTGAGCTATCTAGAAATAACTGGAGTTACTCATTGGAAACCTGATCAGTGCCGTCCTACCATCTCTGTCCTTTGTGACCAACCAATGCCATGGCTCACTCTTTTTTTTTTTTTTGAGTCTGATCTTGAAAAATCTCAGCAAACACAGCTGCATCGGAAATTCGGAAATATGTCTTCTCTGCCCTCCCTCCCTCTCAGCACTAGTCATAGAGCCTGCCCACTGCCTGATGTGATGAGCTGGCCTTCACAGCAGAGAGGAAACCTCAGGAAAATACAGCTGCCCCTCTGCTTTTTATCTCCACAGATGGCGAGATTAAGCAGATCAGCTTTATATAGTGTGGCAGGTAGATGGATGGCTTCTGCCGTTTTCAAACCATTCATCATTTCTGGGAAGAGAGCAAGAGCACTCGTCAAAGTCAAATGACACATTGGATTCACTTTCGAGAACTCCCACCTAGCAAGACATTGGGAAGTGTGCTTGGAGGCCCTTAGGTAGTAGAGAACCAGAGAAATTGCCTTCCCTCCATCTTCCACACATACCCTTCATTTGTGTAGAGTAGGAAATGGGGGCTTGCCCAAGCATAAAAGGAAAAAGAAGAATTTATGGAGATTTAGGAAAACACTTTAGCACTGTGTGCTGGGACCTTAAAGTAGCCAGGCTGACTTTTTAACAAGCTAGAAACACTTAAATGGCAGAATTAGCACTGCCCTTTGGGCAGTCACCCCTGAAAGCTGTGCACTGATTCCAACAATGTTGCCATAGAAAGTTCTTCTTTATAATCGCCTGCTTGGCTTTTTCAAAAGAATCTCCTTCAGAGTGGTAAACCTTCTTTCTTTGACCTTGGATGAGAGTCTTAGTGAGAGTCAAATGTCATGTGGAGGGGATTGAAGTAGGGATTCAGGGGGACAGTCAGGATGCTAACATTTGTGATGAAAAGCACAGCATGACCCTGAAGTAAGGAAATTTGTTTTCTGTAGGATTCATTCTATCTGAATGTTTTGAAGGGATATATATGTGAAATCATGAGCAGTGATCATGTAAGAGGGTCCTCCAGGGTGGTGACTGGGGAGATAATTATCTCTATACTGAGGTAAATGTAGGCACTGGCCTACTTGTTTTCACTCTTATAGTCAAGCCACTCTCTGTCTTTGAACTGCTTCCCTTGACTGACTTCGCACAGTCTCATCTAACAAGCAAATTATATGAAATGTATAATAACAAGTGAGGACACGAACAGTATCATTGCAGCAGTCGTCCAGGGGAGAAAGTCGGATGCAGAATTGTGGAAAACAGAAGATTGGGAGAAGAATTCCTTTCAACATGCACCTCCGGACTAGTAGTGTTCCTTGCTGTCCAAATCTAAGATGTACACGTTTATTACCTAAAAGAGCATGTTTTAAGTTTTTTCATTCACTTTCTATGCTTCAATTTTTCATTTATGCCAACTAAAACCTGCTAATCGTGAAAAAATATTCACTCTCAGAAGCTAATTACAACAGTCTCTAGCCACATCCTTCCCTGCTGCCCCCGCCCAATTGTAAGAAACAGCCAGACACTTTCAGCTTTTTCAGCTCCGTCTGCAGACATTTACATACCACATGCATCCTACTATTTTTGTATTTCTCATATTTACATATCACTCTCAACTTCCTGTTATAATGCTTGAGAATTAAGCAGAATATTGATTCCCATTACTGTTGTTCTTTCTGAAGCTCTAACGTAATTCTGTTTTCCTGGTGTTCTGTAAGTTCATGATGGTCCCTTGCATTATGTGTGTCTGTGTGAGAGAGAGGAGAATGATTATATAGTTTCACTGTCACTAATTTATGGTTCCTCTGATCTAAAGGCTGCCCTTTGGTTCTGAGAAGATTTCTATTAAATTTTAAGTAATTTCCTCCCCTCCATTTTTATTTTTCTCTTGTGAGAACTCCTTCTCATTAAGACTTTGGAATGCTGAAGTTGGATCTTTTCTCTCCCACATTTTACTTAGGGATATTTTTTAACTTTATATTTTCTGCTGCATCCATTCAGTTTTGTGTTTTAGTCAGAAGCACAGCTTCACTCTGAGTGCTTCAATCTAGTTCTTTTTATAGGTGTCACATATGCTCTTTTTTTTAATTTTATTGAATCACCGTGAGATAGTTAACAAGTTTTCATGTTTGGGTTACAATCTCACAATGATCAAACACCCATCCCTCCACCAGTGCACATTCCCCACCACCAATATCCCGCGTTTACCCACTTTTCCCACCTTCCCCTGCCTCTATGGCAGACAATATTCCCCATATTCTCTCTCTACTTTTGGGCATTATGGCTTGCAACACAGACACTGAGAAGTCATCATGTTTGGTTCATTATCTACTTTCGGCATGCATCTTCCATCCCAACTGGTTCCTCCAGCCATCATTTTCTTAGTGATCCTTTCTCTATTCCATCTGCCTTCTCCCCTCTGCTCCTGAAGCAGTCTTCCAGCTATGGGGCAATCCTCCTGGCCCTTGTATCTACTGTCCTTGGGTGTCAGCCTCATGTGATGTTATTCTATACTCCACAAATGAGTGCAGTCCTTCTGTCTGTCCCTCTCTTTCTGACTCATTTCCACTTAGCAGTTACATATACTCTTATATCATGTTTCCCTTCTGTGAACTAACTTGCATTTGTTTCTCAAATTCTTTTGCTGTTGGTTTCTGTCCTTAATAGTGAAAACTTTGGGGGTTTTCGTTTATTGATGGGTTGGTTTTTGCTTCATGAGCCACGTCCCAGTCCTCACTTTTCTTAGGGAATCCCCAGGTGTTGGAATCTGGTATACCATCAGAGTATTAAGAATAAACCCATCTTCTCATGCTGGGGGTGCAGGGAGGTGGGGTAGGAAAAAGAAGAAGAAATTAAGCCTGGGCACTGGTGTTCTGTGAATAAGGAAGGGGGGAGGATGGAGGCCAAGATGCCCAAATTCAGTGTGTAATGTTCTGATCTAGCCTCCCTTGTGCTTCATCTCCCTAAGACTAGAGCTTCTTTATCTGAATTGGGTGCCAACTTTTCCTCCCATACAAAGGAAGATACTTGACAAGCTACTCTTATTTTATATAGCTTAAATAGTCCTTGTTTGTGCTTGGTCCCATAAGTTATCCCTAGCTTTTATAGGACCTGGTGTATGTCATCAGAGCCTCTTAGGAGTTCTGCAGGCCATGTTAGCGCATCTCTTTGACACTGCCATGGACATTTAGAGTTCAGCTTCCCTTCCTCAACTCTACAAAGGCAGTTACCTGTCGATGGTATGCTGTCCATATTGCAGAAGCATTTTAAAATTTTTGTACATTGCTGTCTTTTTACCCAGTCTTTTGTCATCATGGACTGTTACCTATTTTAATTCCTTTAATATTATTTTGGTGGGAAAAGAGAAAGATTTGGGCTCATCCATCATGATTTACTGCAACTCTTTCCAGGGGCAAAGAATTATTCCAGAAGGAAGTGCCCATTTTATCCCTTTTAGTTGAATATTCAAGTTCTTTCTCCCTTGCTCCTCTTTAAGGGGGGGAATTCCCATCTCCATTGAGATCCTATAATATGGAACTGAAAATAAAATATCACAATATTATACCACCTTAACTCTTTTCTTTTATGAGGCCTGGCTCCTGAACATGTAAAAGCATTTTCCACAGAATGATTGTATTCATTATGTCTGAGCTGTGTACTCTTTTATTTGTAACTTTTGATTCTTTCTAAATAAAACTTATTTTAGAAGTATCCTTCTCAGTTTGTCCTTTGAAATGAGAATAAGCTTGATGTGGTGAATCTGTTAACTCCTGAGCTAGGTACAGACTGAGGATTGGGGCCTAGTATAATAGGTAAACATCAGATTTATTAGTTACATGATCTAATACTAGAACTATCTGTGGTGACCTTCAGATATTTTCCTCTTAAGTTCCAATGCCATTATCCAAGGGAAAGGGAAATTTAGCCAGTGGAACTCTTATAGGAAGAACTTTAGATAGGCCTTTATAAATAAGAAAATAGCATTTGAATGTAAACTACACAGACAAGGATTAAAAGGTACAGGTGCATAGAAATTCTGGGAACATTCTTAGTTGATTTTCTCAAGAACAGTAAGAAGGCTTGTATACATGGATCATTTGAACACTGTCAAGAGATTTTTCAGGTGATACTAGATATGCCAGGTTCAGATTTTGTTGGGTGCTATAAATCCTTGTAAAGTGTTCAGTTTGTATTCTAAGCAGATTGCAACTGTTGAAGAGTTTCAATTAGTAACTCAGTGATCTGATTTATATTTTAGAAGGTTCATTCTGCAGCAAATTAAAAATAGAAGCAGAAGTTGAAGATACAAAGCTACTGTAAATCAAATGAGTGAAGTTGTTCATTTGGAAGTAGTGAGTAGGAGAGGGGGTGGCCGAAGAGATTTGTGATATGCTATGGTGATAAAATGCACAGGACTGGTTAGTGGATTGTGTGTAAGGAGTGTGGCCTAATGTGATCCTGTATACATTTGGTAGTTTTTGGACCCATTTTCAAATTAGTGGGATATACTTCTGAAACCTCTAGGATACAAGTAAATAAGTGCTTTCTACAATTGATGTAGTGGGAGTTTACTGATAAAATCTGAACTGTAGAAACAGAGACTTATTTTCTTGATGATCTCATGTAGTCTCCCAGGCTGGTTGCTCTAAATATTACCCATAGGCTAATGACTCTAGCATTTTCACCTTCAGCCTGAACTTGTAACTTTGAACTCAATACCCAAATATTGCTTGCTTCCATCACATGTAAAATACTCCAATCAAACTCCTGATCTTTTCTTCCAACCTGTAGGCCCTTGGGAATCTTTTCTGTTTCATTTAGGGAAGCTCCATCTTTCTGTTACTTAATCAAAACTCGTTGAATTGTTCTGAAACCTTTGATCTTCTCTTTCCTCCCTCTCTTTGGCTCTCTCTGCTTACACCCCCCCACACACAAACACATATCATTCCAAAATCCTATACTCAAAATATATTCAGAATTGATCACTACATGGCTACCACAGTTATCTGAGATGCTATTATCTTTGTCTGCATTATGGTAAAAGACTGCTAATTGTGCTTGCCACTTTGATCTTGCCTGTACATTCTACTTACAATATATCAGCTAGAGTGATTTTCAAAGAATGCAAGTTAGATCCCATAACTGCTTTACTGAATATATTCTAGGACTCTTAGCTACCCTTAGTATGAAAATCAAAGACCAACATGATTTCATTCTTTGATGTCAGCTCCTACAAGAATTCATTGTTTGACCTCAGTTCCTGCTCAGAATATTAGAGAATACTTTCTTTTGAGGCTCTATGTTAAAAAATATCTCATACAAATCTTTGCGTTTTAGATATTCTCCCAGCACACACAAAGAAAAGACATAAAGGTCTTGCATTTTTGCTACAGGTATTTCTAGAAATAGAACATTTTTTTTCAAGGAGTTTAAATGATAAGTGAGCCAGAATTCAAAGGTACTCAAATTCAATGAACCAAAACACTAGGAGATGTTTGGCAGAATCCTCAGGAGGGTGGGAAAGGGGGATATCGGTGGTGGGGAATGTGCACTGGTGGAGGGGTGGGTGTTTGATCATTGTGTGATTGTAGCCCAAACATGAAATCTTGTAACTATCTCACAGTGATTTAATTTAAAAAAATTTAAAAAGAAAGATAATGTGCAAGAAAGAATTTCTGGGAAAAAATAATTACTGAATTTCCCTTTTCCTCTTTATTTATCCTACTTTCGTTGTGTTGATGAGTCTATGTGACTTTGTCTTATAACATTTAATTCACCAGTGCTAATTCTAATTAGTTCATAATTATGAACTATTTTTAACACTTGGAGTAAAAATTTTTTTAACTGCTTTTATTATCAATGCGCATTCTATAGTTAGTGATTCTCCACTCATCCTTGCAATACTTGCGTATCTCACTTACTACTAAGTATTTGGAGGGATTTTTTGGAGGGCTGAATGAGTTGGAGATCCTAAGAGACCAAAAGCAGGGTACTTGGATCAATAACTTAGTGATGACCTATGTCTTTTTCTTCAAAAAAGTGGTACTGCATAACCAATATGTACATTTGACCATGGATTTGAATTGCATAGGCCCACTTACATGCAGGTTTTCTTGGAAAAAATGACTAAGTAAACATATGTACTATATGGATAAATACAATATAATGTATCAATAATATATTTTCTTCTTTGATTTTCTTAACAACTTTCCCACCATGGGTTCATTTTAAAAATACAGTATATAATATATATCCTACAAAATATGTTTTAATTGACTTTGTTATTATTAAGGCTATTAGTCCATTAGCAGTTAAGTTTGGGAGGGCTATCAGAAGTTTTACATGAATTTTCACTTGCATGGGGATTGTCAGTCCTAATCCAATAGATAGTAGAAGAGGGATAATAGCATTGGGTGGGTGGGTGGGGGATGGTCTGGTGTCAGTGTGTCCCTGAAACAAACATTTATAATCTTGCAGGCCATTGTTACCTCAATAAAAACAGTTGGTAGAATATGGTTTTATGCTAAGAATTATTTTCTGTGTGTTTAGATTATTATAGCAATTGTGTTGAAATTATTGAATGTTAATACCTTCTGTTATGTCTAACAGTGAATATATGTCAATGTTTATAAGTAAGTAGTAGACCATAGATTTATTGGTTTTTCCTGCAGTTTCATGACACAGAATAATCATTTCAAAATAAATGTGGTTTATTTTTTCCTAACTATAATTTAGAATAATCAGATTTACAGAAAAGTTTAAAGGCAGCATTCTGAATACTTTATTATATATAGTTGCTCTATTTGCTATGATATTTGTATGCCTTTTATGTAAATATAAGTCTAAAGTGAGCCAACAACTCTATATACTATTTTATAACCTTCTCTCTACCCTTCTCTCTACTCTAACTCATGAACATATTTCCATGACAATATGAACCTAAATAACTCCTTTTTTTTATTTGTTGCCCTTTTATTTATTTTTTTAAAGTTTATTTATTTATTTATTTTTAAATTCTTTTATTAATTCACCATGTGGAAAGTTACAAAGTGTTCAGGTTAAAGTCTCAGTTAAATAACTCCTTTTTGATGGCCACAATATAAATGTGATAAAGTTCTCTTTTCTTTTTTTTAAAAAATATTAGTGTACAAAATAAAAATTGGTTTGCATTAATGATTTAGAAGGCCTGCAATTCAATATATAAAAACATTTTTTGTCACACATATCATTTTATTAAATGAAAAAGACCTTCAAATATTTTTAACAAAATACAGTAATGATCTTAGTTGCTGAATAAACTGATTTGTTTTTGTGGTAATTACAACATTTTTTTTTTAATTTTCTTGAATCACTGTGAGATCGTTACAAGTTTTCATGTTTGGGTTACAATCTCATAATGATCAAACACCCATCCCTCCACCAGTGCACATTCCCCACCACCGATATCCCAGGTATACACCCCCATTTCTCACCCTCCCCCTGCCTCCATGGTAGACAATATTCCCCATACTCTCTCTACTTTTGGGCATTATAGCTTGCAACACAAACACTGAGAGGTCATCATGTTTGGTCCATTATCTACTTTCAGCATGCATCTCCCATCCCAACTGGTTCCTCCAGCCATCATTTTCTTAGTGATCCCTTCTCTATTGCATCTGCCTTCTCCCCTCTGCTCATGAAGCAGTCTTTCAGCTACGGGGCAATCCCCCCTGGCCATTGTATCTACCGAATGTTTTGGACACCTATTAAGTGCCAACCTTGATCCAGGTGCTAGGGATGCTTTGCATTCAACGTATGACGTCTCTGGCCTCAAAGACTTTATGTTCTGAAGAGTTAGAAGTAGATAGTAAACCAATAAGAAATAAGAAATTATCACATATTAAAGGATACCTAATATTACATTTTCATGATAACCTTTGACATTTGGTTCTGAGTTGTGCAGAATAGATGATTCACATATCATAATTATATTTTCAGCTTTGAGAACAGTGAAAACCAAATCGATTACAGGACATTTTTTGATGCTCTGAATTGGAGGCAGTTTCCGAAATACCGAGTGGAAGGTGCACATTTTTATGAGAAACAGGTAAAACGAAAAAATTTCAAAAGCCATTGGGGATAACTTTCTTGCAACCTCTACCTTAAAATTATTTTTCAATGTAAAATATTAACATCAGGGTTTTGGAAACAGAGCTTATATGTTTCTGGGTATTTGTGTTAAAGGCTAATTCACTTTCCATGCTGAGCAAACATCTGCTCTCTCAGAGCATGACTTTTCTTATTGCAGCTGAATTTTTCTTAACCTCAGTTGCATCCAATTTTATGGAAAATAGAATAATAGGTTATAGTTATAAATAGATATAAACACTGTTATCAAGGGATTCTGGTAACATCATCATGAGCCGCAAAGGCACATCTCAACTAGTGCATCTGTCGGTCCCCAGCGTATCCATGGCTGTGCACACAGGTTTGCTTTGGGTGAAACAATATGGTATGGCAATGCGTTTTTCACAGTGGAGCCAGTTTTAAAACAAAGATTCAGTTATTTTAAAGAGCTTGGTTAGGGAAAACAAAGTTCGTGTGATTAGATGCTGCTCTCAACATTGTGGAATTGTCTAAATTCTCTAAGGTCTCTTTGGACCAATTGTCTTTAAGGAGTGGGTGGGTGGGTGGGTGGTAGTTTGTTTATATTTTAACATGCTTCAGAAATTGATTTTCTTGGGAAAGTCCTTGATAAAGCAAATGTCATGTGGTTGATACTCCCAAAAAGGAGGCATGTATTCCTCTGGTCTCTACTGACCAGCTAATTCTGGCCGGAACTGGTTTAGCTCCCCTGGGAGTTCATGCAATTATTCTACAGTGCCAGGCAGCCTTAGAACTTCCAGTGAGTTGGGAGACAGTGTTTGCCTTTAGAGTCAAACAGAACTGGGGTAGAATTCTGCCTCTGTTCCTTGATTAACTGAGTGACTTTGGATTATTTATTTAACTCATTCATTTATAAAATTATTTCTCAGATAAATCATGGTTTGGTATTACTCTGAGCACATTCTAGACTCTGTGCTAGGTTTCAGCGACAAAAGTCATTATTGCTACCTTTGAGGAATCCACAACTGATGTGCGTGTGTGGGGGGATCAATATGCTCATGATTTGGAATATGGCATGATACTGCCTGCCTGAATGCTATAGCAGGAGGAAGAAGCTACTAATATATAATATTTGAACAGAAAGTATTTCCCAGGGATGTGACTCTTGGAACTTCAAAGGTGAACGGTAATAATTAGCAAGGTATAAAAGTGACATAGTATGGAAGGGCATCCCAATCTTAGCTCAGGGATACGGGACAGTATGTAATTGGCATAGAACCAAAAGGAATAGATATGACTGAAATGAAGGCTCAGTGGGAAGAGTGACAAAAAGGATGGGTCTGGGGGGTAGGCAGATAGTACAGCAGGTAGGGCACTTGCCTTGCGAATGTCTATCTTGGATTTGATTTCCTGCACCCCATATCGTCCCCTGAACCCTGTCAGAAATGAGTGATCTCTGAGTGCAGAGTCAGGAGTAATCTCTGAGCACTCCTGGGTGTGGCCTAATATGCACATAGGCAGTAAAACAAATGTTTCAGATAATAATATTATTCTAATTCTATGTGGTACAATATGATCTTTAGTGTTTCCCCTTTTTCTTTCCTCCCCCTTCATTGTGACCCATTCATTTTATTTACAAACCCACAAAAAGATTACTCCAGAAGAGGCAATGTATGCCTAAGGATCCACTCTCCTTTAACCAAACCTCCCCCACATCCCCCTCTTACAATTTTTTTCTGGTGGGACAGTGACTGTTGCCCTGCTGCTGTAGGCCTGAAATCCTTTAGTTGAACCGTGTAGAGCAGAAGGTCTAGAATTAAATGAACCTAAATTTAGATTGTTAGCTCTATTGCTAATTAACTGGGTGACTTTGTGTAAGTTACTCAGGTTTTCTCCATCTAAAACCTAGCATCAACATGGAAAGTATCATGTTGAGTAAAATGAGTCAGAAAGAAAGACAGACATAGAAAGATTGCACTCATATGTGGAATATAAGGTAGAAGAGAGGTACAAGCTTGCAATGATGCAATTTCTGGCAGAAATTTCTCTGGACTTAGTTACTAAAATACTGAAATACAGAAATCCAAAACTGTGTGGCCACTATTGCGGCTGCTCAACCTCATATCTCTTCATTCTCAGTAATGAAAAACAAATTATCAAATGCTTCCTTTTGAGCAGGTCCGACTTTGGGGGGAGAAACTCCAAACAATAATAGTGAGTTTTTTTGTTGAAATATTGAATGTAGTCAAAATAAAGAGAAAGTAAAGTGAAATTTATCAGCTACACAGGCGGGGTGGGGGGCTGGGGAGGTGGGGGGTGGGGGGAGGTATACTGTGATTCTTGGTGGTGGAATATGTGCACTGGTGAAAGGATGGGTGTTCGAGCATTGTATAACTGAGACTTGAACCTGAAAGCTTTGTAACTTTCCACATGGTGATTCAATTTAAAAAAATTTTAAAAAGATATTGGAGTTTGCAATAGTAACTCATAATTATTGGTTTGTTATGTGTGCCAGGAAGTAGGTTTACTTAATTCTTCTCATATCTCTACAGTTTTCAAATTAAGAGACTGATATACAGAGATTTTTATCTAAGACCACCTAGCTATAATAAAATGAAGGAGACTGAATTTAAAGCTAGGTAATCAAACCTCAGAGTTCGTGTTCTTAGCCCCTATATCATCTTACCAAGATGTAGATAATTGACATTGCAATTAGCTATTCTCAACTGATCATCAGAACTGTCATTTTTGTTATTTTCATTGTTATAGTATGTTGAGGGGACTCCCATCTGATGGAAACCAGATCTGAAAGTCGTCTTTTATTAGTAGTGCTCTTTCGCATATGTTGTTGACATCTATAAATTTTCTTTGACTTAAATGAGTAATGAAAGGCTTACCTATTTCACAAATAAAAACTAGAGGTCAAAACAGTACTTCTATCAGAGTTGTTGCAACGATTAAGTGGTTACACATGAGACACATCACAATACCTGTGTAAGGACTTAATTGTTGCTGGTTATTATTGTTTGTAAAATGGAGATGTCTTATTTTCTAAAGTCAGGAGTCTGCGTCTGAGAAATCCCTTTAAAGGTGAAAGTCTGTGAGAAATCATTAATAATAGTATTGCAAGCCAGAAGTAATAAAGAAATAAATGTTAAGTAAAAATTAAAAAAAGACTTAGGTCAGTGATTCTATCCTGAAAGTCAAAATTAATAGATACTATGGTTAGTGATTCTATTCTGAACGTTAGTGATTCTCTCCTGAAAGTTGAAGAATTACAGAATAGAAAAATTATTAATATCAATAAATTAATATATTTAATTCTCAGAAAGATTCTGTGCTTTAGCAGTAGGCTCTTCCAATTATTACTTGGTAAAACTGAGATGAACTATACCCTTAGGGTTTCTTATCAGTTCTTTTCACCAAATCTAAAAACATATCAGCCCAAAGGGAGCATTTGGAAGAGACCATTCCTTTTCAGCCAGTTGAAAAAAGAAAGACAGGTATAAAATAATACCCTGATTTTTAGAGTTATATGCATGGGAAATCATTGCTAACAGTACTGTAAATTACAGAAACTCAATAGTAATGTTTTTAAAATGCCTGATCAATTTTACCTATAATGATAACTTAATCAGATTTGATTCTACAGCATTATATGATGTCTATACTTGTCATTTTGTTTCATAAAGATGTTGTAAAATAGTTATCAGCATATCTGTTACCTCACAAAAATATTCAACATGAATGGGTTGATCATAATATTTTATATTAAAATCAGTATTGAAAAGTATTGTTTCTAGATGTCTTATAAGTGTGGGTAGGGTTAAATGAATCAATCAAGGTGGTGGAAAACTTGGGAACTAACTAGAACTGGAATTCCTTTATCATTAGAGAAGCAGGGAGGGACCAGTGTTATAATTTCAGATGGATATTGTAGCTCATATTGTAGCCACTGACAGGGAGGGAGCACGGTGAAGAGAACTGGGGTCAATAGCATGATCTCTTGCTGCTTCTCATTGGCTGAATCCAACAAGAAACCAGAGTATAAGGACTCTGTCATCCACAGAATTCTCTCCTCCATGCAGAGCAAAGAGTGAAAACAGTGAAGCTTGAGGAACAACTGGAAACTAACCCATCATAGTCTTGTTATCAAAATAGTCTTGATCCCAGGCAAACAAGTCCCTATCCCAGGGTGTAGGGTCAGGAATAATCGCTCCTAAATGCCAGAATTTGTCCCTCAAATGTGCTACCCACTTGACTTCAATAACCTTAAGTGGAATCCAACAACAAGCAAACAAAAGTTGAGAGACCTATTATTGAAAATGCTATAGTTTTGATTAGTCTTGCTACCCTTTGTTGGGTAGTTTTTCTCTGTGGATAATGTAAGTGGTCATCTGCCATTGCTCTGGACTATGGACTGTAGCTGAATCCTTGCCCAGACCTCTGCCTGGTCCCTTCAGCAGCCCATGATGAGTCATCGGGACCTAAATTTAACTCTTCATTCCCTTATGTGACTATCTGTGGTCGCTGCATGTGGCCCTGGTGCTGTCATGGCCTAGAGACCCAATTTCCACTCTTTTGTGCTTGCTCACAGATGGTAGCTGTAAAACTGGCAAAATATATCCCTTTGTTTACAGCCTGTCTGGTTAATTTCAGAGGTCACATCTTTAAAAAAATAGCTCTGTCTGCTCTCATATAAACTTTATAACTTACCCTGTGTGATTAGTATCTTATCTGTTATCATTTCTAAGAAAAATTGGATGTGGTTTTGTTTTATGAGTACTAGAATTACAGAAGCATTAGTATTTGAGTCTAAAGCTCTTTTGTCACAACAAGATGATATATAGATTTGTCAGTGGGCAGTAAGGGAAATTGAGTGCACTTTGGGATATATCTCTGGGCACTCCACTTTTTGAGCAACTCCTTTTGGCATTTAAAGGATACCCTGTGATTTTTTTTTGTCCCAAAAGCCTTATAAAACCTTATCATCATTCCTAATTTGTAAATAGGAAGCTAAGATTCAAAGGCATTCCTGAAGGTAAAGATTATGTAGACAGATCTAGTGCCCACTCTTTTTTAAATTTTTTGTTTTATAAGATAGTTCACGATATTTGATTACATTTAATATTCAAACACCAGTCCCACCACCTTTACACCTTTCCACCATCATATATGGGATGTTTCCATCCAAAGCCCAATCCCTGTCCCATAGCACAACTGAAATAATATATCTTGTATTGTTTGTTATGAAAAACTGCAGAAAATGCTACAAAAAAGTATCAGTAGAGGAAACAGTGTGAAGATTGTTCTATTTTGGCAGGGGCCATTAAGACCTTCTTTAGGATATCACAAACATGCTGTTAAAGTTTGAGTGATATGAATTTTTGTATATATATCTGAAAAAATATATATGCATATATATATATATATATATATATTTCACTCTATAATTGGTTGCCTACTATTTGAACCTCATCAAATGTGGTGTGATACTCTTGGAGAATGGGTAGCGAGTGTCTTTTGATGTGTCCAGGAGTACATTCACTCATGCGTGAGGCTTGGCCCGAGCGTGTGGGAAGGGGCCTTGAGCATGGTGGTGGTTCGGTCGTGGAGGTTTTCAGCTACTGGGGCCGGGTCCCTTGGGGTGAGGAGGGCTCTCACCTGCCCCCCCCCTGGGGTGCCCCAAGTGGAACAGCCTGTAGTGCCCACTCTTAAATAAACAAAATCATTTCTAACATTGGAGGTTGAATTTTACAATTGGAATCAGATTAGTAGTTATTTTCATTAGACTTTTAACCTTGTTTCAGTGATGCGTAGAATTTAACTGGCTCACAATCTTTTCCCTTCATTCAGCTGGTAGACCAGTACTTTAATAGAAAATTCTAAACTCGGAGGAGACAGAACACAATTTAAAAAATATATTTTTTAAATGTCAAAGCAAACAAATCCAGGGACCATTTGTTAACATACACCTTAGCTGTTCTCACTGGGAAGCTTCCATTTCCACCCAGTATCTTCTTTGCATCTCATTTCCCTGGTATGTGATTTTACAGATCCACAGGTACATTTTTTTCACTTTTGATGAGAAAAATTTATTGCCAACTTGTTTGACATCTTAAGTACCTCTAGTGACAACCAGTTTGGAAGAAGTCATGGGACTCTTTTGCCGATAGTGATTTCCAGCCATTTTAAAGTAATTCTTTTTAATCATTTCATTTCACTCAGCTTTTCATAGTCTTTCCTTTTTCTTGAAAATGCTATATGGTGTGTATTTTTATGTGCTGAAGATTAAATTTAATTTTGTTTTGAGATCGGGGCACTATGTGTTATCTGAAAAGAACATTAGAGACTCCCAATCTAGCCACAGTTAATTTCTCCAGAAGTTGCTTTGTTTTGCACTGTGCTGTGACTTTCATATACCCTTTATTACTGTTGATAAATGCAAAATTGTCTTTGACTTCCCCTGGATGCAAACTTTAGACAAGAACTTAAGTACAAATAATTTGGGGGGAAAGTGAACAATAGGAAGAGACTAAGGGAATTAAGAAACAGAAGTTAATAGCACATATATTGTCAAAACAGTAACAAATGCAGCTTCCTAGAGCTTAGTATCTTTGTGTAACACAGATAGAATAGTTAATATATACCTCAGAGTTACCACACAAAAGCCCCAGAAAGCAGTGGTATGCATCCATCAATTTCCATCAGTCATTATTTGAGGGATCTGCCTGAAGTGATTAAAGAATTGAGTCTCAGGGGTTGGAGAGATAGTACAGTAGATAGGATGCTTGCCTTGCATGCTGTGGACCCAGGTTTCATCCCCCAAATCCCTTATAGTCCCCTGAGCCCCACCAAGAGTAATTCCTGAGTGCAGAGCCAGGAGTAACCCCTGAGCATTATGGAGTTTGGCCCAAAAACAAAGCAATAAAAAAAGAATTGATTCCCAGGTACTTGTTGTTTATCACAAGAATAGCCAAAGATGGCCTCAGAGGCCAAATAAAATATAAGAAAACACAGGTTTGGGTAGTAGAAATTAGGTTGATGTGTGCCAAAGTGGAGAGGGTAAGTGTGTCAGGAGAGGCATTTACAGAGCCTACTATACACAGATGACACAGATACTTTATTTAAGATTCCAAGCATATACTGTCAGGAAGTTGTTTGAGAGCAGTGAGAGAAGACTTGTCATCTGCATTGGAAGATTTATTTTTGTTGTGTGCAACAATTTCTGTTGTAAAATTACATGCAGTTATTTATTTTTAAAACTTAACGTGCACTTAGGGCAGGAGAAAGAATACAGTGGGTAGGGTTGATGGTCTGGGTTCTATTTCTAGCACCTACTAAGGTCTCCCAAGACCCACCAGGAGGAGTGACCCCTGAGTAGTGCTAGGTATGGCCCAAAAAACAAACCAAAACAACAAAAAGCTTCTGTGCACTACTGCAAAAGCAATTTAATCTGGAGTTCTCTTGATACTTTGTGGAATGAGATAAAGAAGAGTAAATGAAGACAAAGACCATTTTAACTCACTGCCCCGATTGTCAAAAATATTCTGAAACCTTTAGAACATTTTTTGGATTTATTGGAATAGTTGCAGTGGTCGTTTGGGGATTTCCCATGTTGCCAAAGATCTCTCTCGTTTTTCCCCACAGAGACTGATTGTGTGATTTCTTTATTTTTTTAATTTTTTTTTAATTTTTATTGAATCACCATGTGGAAAGTTACAAAGTTCTCAGGTTTATGTCTCAGTTACACAATATTCAAACACCCATCCCTTCACCAGTGTCCATATTCCACCACCAAAACCCCCAGTATACCCCCCGTCCCCACCCCCTCACCCCCAACTGTATAACTGATGAATTTCGCTTCATTTTCTCTTTACCTTGATTATATTCCATATTTCAACACAAAACTCACTATTGTTGTTGGGGTTCCCACCCAAGAAAGACAGCCCTACTACCAAGGAAGCATTTGATAATTAGTTTTCCATTGCTGAGAATGAAGAGATATGTAGTCCCACTTCTCCAAGTACGTAACTCTTTTTTTTCTCTTTCCTTTTCCTTTTTTTTTTCCCCTCATCCCACTTCCCACGCCTCATAGTATGGTGGACGCCATGCCACGTTTCTCCCTGAAAATGGGAAACAGCCGGAAAAGAGGGATATTTCCTCTTCTCGGCCAGCGTGGGGCCAGCCATGTTGCTTAGTTCACAGTCCAGAGAAGTGGCTGCTACATTAATAACCTTCAATATTTCAACAAAACCTCACTGTTATTATTTGGAGTTTCCCCCCCAAGTCAGACTTGTTCAAAAGGAACCGTTTCACATTTCTGACAATTATAGATGTTAAGTCACGTGGACGCTGCCTTAACATGGTTTTGGATTTCTGTATAAAGTCCAGGGAAAATTCTGCCAGAAATTGCATAGCCCAGCTCACAGTCCCAGTGCATTGCTGTAAGAAGTCTCTGGACTCAAAGTCTTTAGGTGCAGAGGGTCCGTTTCACTCTCAGCAGCTCCGAATTTATCTGGACTGAGGGCGTGCCGGTTACACCCATTTCCCATGAGTCCTTAGGAGCCCCAAGTGTAAAAATCAAATACCTCTGGGTTAGAAGACTTAGAAGATGGCTCCTGCCATGTGGATTCTGCTGCCACTGCCGCCATTTTCCGTACAGGAAGACAGGGTGGGGAGAAAAGACCCACCCCCGGGCAGCACAGAGTTGCAGCCCAGTTCGCAGTCCCAGTGCATTGCTATTAGAAGCTGCGCTGGATGCCCTAATGTGTTAGGTCTCTGGAATCAAAGTCTTTAGGCCTTCTGTGATTTCTTTAGATAGATACAATTATAGGCAAAATTATAAAGATAATACCCTTTGTCTCTATTGTTCACTCCACCTTTTCCTGAGTCTCTTAAATACGAGAGGGTCATACCGTACAATATTCAGGGTCAGGGGTCACTCCTGATGGTGTTTGGAGGATTGTATTAATGCCAGGGATCGAACCCTGGTTGGTCACAAGCAAGGCAAGCACCCTACCCACTGTACTATCTCTTCAGTCCCATAGTCACTTAAATCTTACCTTCCACTTATTACCCAATTTTATTTAAACTGATACCTGTGGAAATATTGCTAAAATTGGGGTTTGGATACATTTCTGGTAACTGTTGCAATTTTTGGGTTCTGCTCACTCCCACACATATACAACAAGCAATTCTCAGGTACCAGATGAATGTCTTACACTTCAACTCAATTATGACTGTCTGCCTGGAGACAGTACAAGCTTCCTACAATTGGACATGTAATTGGCGTTGAGTGTGTTATTGACCACAGGATATATAGATTGGTGATACACTTGACCCTCATCCCTTGGATTTGATTAATTTGTTATAATGACTCAGAACTTACAGAAACATTTCACTTACTAGATTACCAATTTATGATAAATACAGAGCTAGCCATGAAAAAGATGTGTTGGGTGAGGTCCAGGGGAAAGGGCATGAAGCTTCCATTTTCCTCTCTGTTTTTATTCTTCTCATATCTTCTTCACATATTCCTCTATCTAAAAGCTATTGGAACTCTGGCCTTTAGGATTTATAAGGAGGCTCCATTACCTAAATATGATTGATTGAATTGGTAGCTATTGATAACTGACTGTAACCACCTGCCACTCTCCTTCTCTTGGAGCTCAGTGGAGAAGGATTACAAGTTCTAACTTTGTGCACCCCATCCTGGGAGTTGCCCTCACCCTTTGCCTTTGGTGTGTAACTTCTACCCTGTACTAAATGACTCACTCTATTTGGGGATTCACCTACACACCAACATGGGATGTGTGATTTCTGTTTACTACTTTTCAGGGAAAATAAACTTTTCCCCCCTCTTCTGTCACCATTATCATATTTCCTAAATAATGCTGTCTTAATTTTTTAAATTACATTTCCACATAAAACTCTCCAAATAGCCAAAGCAATCCTATGAAAACAAAAGATGAGGGGTATTGCATTCCCCAGTTTTGAACTATATTACAAAGCTGTAATAGTCAAACCTGCATGTCACTGGAACAAAGGCAGACCTACAGTCCAATGGAACATATTTGAGAGTCTTGAGGTAAGCCCTAGAATTATGGTCAGTTAAGCTATGACAGAGGAGCTAAATATGTGAAGTGGAGCAAAGAAAATCTCCAACAAATGCTGTTGGGTAAACTGGATAGCCAACGTAAAACATGAACTTAGAACTTTTCCTCACACCCTTCATAAAAATAAACTCTAACTGTACTAAATATCTCTAGATCAGAGCAGAATTCATAAAATACATTTGATAAAACATTGGCAGAACTCTCTAGGGAATTGACCACAGTGGAGTCTTCAATGACATGAACACAGTGGCAAAAACAACAAAAACAAATAAACAAATGGGATCATATCAAATTAAAAAGCACAGAGAAAGAAACCCAACATATAATAAAGACACCCTACTGAATGGGAGAAAATATTTGCAAAGAGTACTTCTGATAAAGGTCTGTAAGGCACTCACTAATTCACCAACAAAAATTACAATCACCTCGTTCCATAAGTGTGGCAAAGAGATGAAAAGGAAATATACAGATGACTAACAGGCCTATGAAAAAGTGCTCATTGTCACTCATAATTAAAGAAATGCAGATCAAAACAACAGTGAGATATCAACTCACATCTGTGAAAATGGTACATTATAAAACATCTGAAAACAGCCAGTTCTATTGGAGTTTTGTTGAAAAAGGAACCCTAATTCACTGTGTGAATGTCATGTGATTCAGCCTTGATGTAAACTAATATGGCTCTCCAAAAAAGGAATGGAACTACTATATGACCCAGTGGTATCACTTCTTGGCATCTATCCCCAAAACACAAAAACAGTAAGTTGAAAGGATATATGTATGCCTGTGTTCATCACTGTACTTAGTACAATAGCCAGTTATATGGAAACAACATATAAATACCGAATTATAGATGAATGAATCAAGAAGTTGTGGTAGGTGCTGGAGCAATAGCACAGCGGCTAGGGCGTTTGCCTTGCATGCGGCCAACCTGGGTTCGATTCCCAGCATCCCATATGGTCCCCTGAGCACTGCCAGGGGTAATTCCTGAGTGCAGAGCCAGGAGTAACCCCTGTGCATTGCCAGGTGTGACCCGAAAAGCAAAAAAAAAAAAGAAGAAGAAGTTGTGGTATATATACTCAATGGAATACTGTGCAGCTCTCAAAAGAACAAAATCATGCAATTTGCTGCAACATGGATGAAACTAGAGAATATCCTGCTGAGTGAAGTCAGTGAGAATGAAAGGAAAATACAGAATGATCTCTTTCATATGTAGTACTTAAAGATACACAGTGAAGTAGCAACAATACTCCAAAGGCAACATAATGGGAGAACTTAAACTATACAATTGAGTTTGGGGTCAGGGATAATATGGAGGCGTGTTGGGACACTTAGGGGAAGGAGATGGATACACTGGTCATGCGTGTGCTGTTGGAATTACATTCATGAGAAACCATTATTAATAATATTGTAAAGCACATAATCTCACTTAAAAATAAAATAAATTTTAAAATAAATAGATAAGTGTTCAAACTCTTTAATCATAAGGTTGATTTCCCTGGCCACCTTTATTGGGTCCTTTCCATTATGGCCTCATTTTTATGATGAAAGACAACATTCCTGCTCCTATTGTAGGAAATTTTTATGGATTTAGGAGTTATATGTTAGAAATGGGAATAAAGACCAAATATGTATTTATTATAAATCACTGTATTGCATTGAAAATAGATGGTCTTATGTTCTTCAAACACCATAATATGCCCTTGGCATTTATTACATATTAGGGCAGAAAAAGTCACTCCTTCAATAACCAAAAAAAAAAAACAAACAAACAAAAACCAGTGACAAAAGGAAATAAAATCTAAATAGTGAATAGTATAGCAGGTAGGGTGTTTGCCTTGCACGTGGCCCGACCAGGGTTCTATTCCCGTATCCCATGGTCCCCCCAGCATCGCCAGGAGTGATTCCTGAGTGCGTGAGCCAGGAGTAACCCCTGAGCATTGCTGGGTGTGACCCAAAAACCAAAAGAGAGAGAGGAAAGAGAG
The DNA here is from genome assembly GCF_027595985.1 of Sorex araneus. Lineage (NCBI taxonomy): Eukaryota > Metazoa > Chordata > Mammalia > Eulipotyphla > Soricidae > Sorex > Sorex araneus. The sequence goes on along the minus strand of NC_073313.1, from coordinate 46,294,005 downwards.
AGAAGAGAGAGAGAGAGAGAGAGAGAGAGAGAGAGAGAGAGAGAGAGAGAGAGAGAGAGAGCGCATAGAAGAATTGATGCAGTCAGGAAGGGATAGTATCTTTTTAGGGCATTACCATGGCCATCACAGTATTTGTTGTAACTTACAGCAAACCTAGGAAACTAATATATACATCATTGACTCTTACTAAATTTAGAAATCTTAGATAGCCTTACCTATATTAGTTGTGCCTGTAGTCTCTTATAAGGATTGGCATAGGATCCACCCTACTCCAGTATGATCTTACCTTAACTAATTATATCTGATATGACCTTATTTCCAAATAAGGGAACATTCTGAGATAACAGGATTAAGACTTTAACATATCTTAGTTGAGGGAACAGGATTCAACTCATAACGCTCCATTTATCTTATCCCAATTTCAGATCAGTTCCTCCAGGCAGAATCCTTCGGCTTTAGCTCCTATTCATGCCACACTCTGATTTTCCCACAGTCATCTCTCCTGGGGATTATTGCTATAATCTCCAAAGCAATTTTCTTACTTTATTTCATACTTCATATATCCGACAAGTTATAGAATTAATTTCTAATCAGATTTCTCTGGCTGAGACCCACCAGTGATTTTTCCTAACCACAACATAAAGTACAAATTAGTGCAAATGCATTTATAGCTCTCTAGGCCTTTGGTTACATTTTTTCTTGTTCTTAGAACACCCATTATCCATTTAACCCCTTGCTGAAGTGCTCCTCATCTATAAGACCCAATATAAACATCAATTATTCAGCTTCCATCCATAGTTCTATAACGTAAGGCTGTTGAGTCTATATTTGTCTTTCTATGGTATCTTATATCTTCCTGGCAACTAATATAGAATTTAAAAAGATAGGATACCTCTTGCAGAAAACAATTAACCATCACTATAGAAATGGAAGCAATCACAACAATGAATTCCCTGTCATTGATACTAACATTGGGGCTGGAGCGATAGCACAGTGGATAGGGTGTTTGCCTTGTACGTGGCCGACCCTGTTCGATCCCCAGCATCCCATATGGTCCCTGTAGCACCTCCAGGAGTGATTCCTGAGTGCAGAGCCAGGAGTAACCCCTGAGCATCACTGGGTGTGACCCAAAAAGCAAAATAATAATAATAATAATAATAAAAAGAATATTAATGAACCATTGCAGCATAGCTATAAAGTATATGTCATAAAAGTAACATAACTAAAAAGTGCAGTTGCATATGAAATAGTTTTTTGACATGTTTATTATTTAATATAACCAAGCTCCCAGAAGAGAGCGATACAGTCTCTTGCCCCCGCGCCTGACTGTCTTCACAGGGCCCCTCGGAGGGGACGGGTTGTGTTTCCCTCCCCCACGCCCCAGCAGAGCCTCGACAGTTGAGGATCTCTGGAACCCAGCCATGGCCATGCTCAGGGCCACTCTCCACATGTTCGGATGAGCCTCACACATGGGGGAGCCGGTGGAGGAACCCAGGTGTGCGGGACCCAGGGCCAAGATTACCAAGGCTGCTTGGATTGGGACTGGGCCTTTCCACCCAGATCCCCCATTTTCCAGTAGCTAGGCAGTCACACCCACAGACTGCCCCCCCAACACCGTGTAATCTCATCAATGAGACTATAAAACCGAGCTCCCAGAAGCTATTAGGTGTCGAATTGTGGCCACGAGACATCTAATATCCTAGTTCTCCCTCTTGAAGAACCTGACAAGCTCCCGAGAGTCTATTGCCCACTTGGGAGAGCCTGGCAAGCTCCCCGTATTCATATCCAAAATACAGTAACGGATATATATATACACCTCTAGGAGAGCCCAGCAAACTATCGAGAGTACCCCGCCCACACAGCAGAGCCTGGCAAACTACCCGTGGCATATTTGATATGCCAAAAACAGTAACCATGGGTCTCATTCCCCTTACCCTGAAAGAGTCTCCAATCGTTGGGAAAGACAAGTAAGAAGAGGCTGCTAAAATCTCAGGGCTGAGGGGCTGGAGTGATAGCACAGCGGGTAGGGTATTCGCCTTGCACGCGGCCGACCCAGGTTCAATCTCCGGCATCCCATATGGTCCCCCAAGCACTGCCAGGAGTAATTCCTGAGTGCAGAGCCAGGAGTAACCCCTGAGCATCGCTGGATGTGACCCAAAAAGCAAAATAAATAAATAAATAAATAAATAAAATAAAATCTCAGGCTGAGTGTAATAGAGACATTACTGGTGCCCGCTTGAGTAAATCGATGAACAATGGGATGACAGTGGTACAGTGATTATTTATTATAATTACGTTTTGTTGTAACTCCATGTAAAAGTAGGTGTCTATAGTGACGGTATTTTCTGAAATCAGCATATATATGCACATATCTATATCATGTGCGTTATATAAAGTGTAGGGGGCATGGAGGTGGTTCAAAGGACTAGAGTTTTGCATGCAGGAGCCCAGGGTTCAAACCTGGCACTGCATGGTTTCCTGAATACCTCCTGGAGTGGTCTCTGAGCATTGCCAGTGTGGACCCTAAAAATGTTAAGTAAACTATCACTCACTGTCACTGTCATCCCGTTGCTCATTGATTTGTTCGAGCGGGCACCAGTAACATCTCTCATTGAGAGACTTATTGTTACAGTTTTTGGCATATCCAATACACCATGGGTAGCTTGCCAGGCTCTGCCGCACGTGTTCAATATTCTCGGTAGCTTGCCGGGCTCTCCAAGAGGGGCGGAGGAATAGAACTCGAGTCGGCCGCGTGAAAGGCGAACGCCCATCCGCTGTGCTATAGCTCCAGCCTTATATAAAAATGTTATATATTTTATATGTATTGGAAGCAATAACAACCATAAACTATATAGTTTACTTAACTTTTGTATGTATGTAATATATGTATATATACAATTCATACATATATATGTATATATATAAAGTAACTTATTTCCAAGAGTTTGTTGAGAATGAACTTGTACTCCTATCACTCTGTCGGTTAGAATTTGAGAGAGATGGTATAAAGGTTAAGGCATTGACCTTGCAAGCAGCCAACCCTAGTTTGTTCCTCAGGACTGCGTTCACAGAGTACCACCATTCATGATCCCCGAGCACAGAGCCAGGCATAAGCCCTTTGCACCATTAAGTGTGCCCTGCACCCAAGGCAACAACAAAAGAAATAAAAGAAAGCAGTAACCAATCAGCCAGTATAATTGCCCGTTTCTATTTGGAAAATGGGGTTGTTAATAAAGTACAAAATTAGTTATAGCTGCAATAATGGTGCATATCAAGTAACACCCCACCCCAATACACTGTCATGTGTTCAGTGGTATACAACAGTTACTTCTTTTCACAAACCTCTTTGTTGCTATCTACCTAATCAAAATAATCCTAGTGGTCAACTGCAAGATTGGTCTGGTGTGTTCTACTTGTGTGATTTCAGAAACAAGCAGTTCTCTTAGCTATCTTCTTCTGATGGAAATTGGCAGAGACGCGGAAGACCAACTCAAATCATGTCTAGCACTTTAGGATGTCTGTTTGTAGTACATCTGCCAACGCAACAGAGGCCAAGACTAGCCTATAAAAAGGGAAAGAAAATATACTTCATAGAAGGTTCTGCAAGGTCATTTGGCCAAGTGTATGGGTATATAATATACAGGGAGCAACAAAGAATTGAGTGCAAGATCTGGGATCGTAGTGATAGCACAGTGGGTAGGACATTTGCCTTGTATGCGGCTGACATGGGTTCAATCCCCAGCATCCCATATGATCCCTGAGCACCTCCAGGAGTGTAGTAATTCCACCTGAGCATTGCCAGGTGTAAACCAAAACAAAATTTTTTTTAAAGAATGATAGCACAGCGGGTAGGGCATTTGCTTTGCACACGGCAGACCTGGGTTCAATTTTTCCATCCCTCTCGGAGAGCTCGGCAAGCTACCTGCCTGATGGCAGAGCCTGGCAAGCTACCCGTGGTGTATTCAATATGCCAAAAACAGTAACAAGTCTCACAGTGGAGACGTTACTGGTGCCTGCTCGCACAAATCAGTGAACAACAGGACTACAGTGCTACAGTGCAGTGCTAAAAGAATGAATCACATCTCCCACAAAGTCCTATGATCTGAAAGTAGATAGTAGAAATACCAGTTTTGAACATGAGCTTTTAATCAAGAACTTATATAAAGATAAGAAAAACTTTGATATTGCATTCATAAATTGCCACTCTGAGCTGTAGTTATAATTATATCCATATGTGTATATTCTTTTTCCGTAGGTGTGTGAAGATGAGTGGATTGGAAAGCCTTCACCTCTACCTGTGAAATACGTGAACTATATGGCCCTTTTGAGGGATGTGTATGGCGTTAGAGAGGAGGACGTGGTGTAACCATGTTATTTTGAGTCAACATCTTTTGATTTCCTGCTTTAATTTTGCCAAGTTTAGAAATGTAGTTTTTTAACAACAAAAAAGAAACATGGTTTATACTGAATAGAAATCCATAAGCCACAATTAATCTTCTGTCATTTTTGATTTTCAGAACATCGTATCATATTGATGGTATACCAGTACTATTAAAAATGCCATTTAACAAAATGTCAAGCCTTTTTATTGTCTGTATGATTTATTAATATCAAGTAATCTTATGGCAATTTTCTATCCAGAATAATTTTATTCATTACAACACAAAAAGAAAGTGACTTCTGACAGCTATACATGATAATATAAAACCAAATTATGACAGAACAGTAAGCTGTTATTCCATTAAACATTTTTGAGCTTTTTAATGCCTGTTTATTGCTTTTATAATTAAGCTTTGTTGCTATCTACCTTATCAAAATGATCTTTAAACCTCTCTGCAGCGAATGTACTTGTTATTTTCTGAAATTTGCAATGCTGTCAGAGTAGAAGCTACCCCCTGCCCTGGCCTCCTGCAAAACACATTTCCACATACCCACAGGTAAAGTTTGGGAAACTGAAACATACAGAGTTTACATTTTAACATCCCATGGGCACGAGTAATAATGGCACCACCAAAATGGATTATGTCTAAAAGATTTAGGCATGTGAATACCGAATATTGTGAGGTTTTTTTTTTACTTCATTCTGTGAGCGCATGGACACAAAACTGCATAATTATCCACCCATTCCAGAGGCTTGAATATTCCGAGACTATAACGTGTTTCTCCTGTGATTCTCTACTTCTTTTTTCACTTTAAAATTTTTTGGGAGAGGCATGGCTTCCTCCTGGCAGGGCTTGGTATACCAGAGATTAAACCAGGGTCAGCCACATACAAGGCAAGCACCCTACTTACTGTACTCCAGCCCCTACTTCTATTTTTTGTGCATCCTACCCGCTGTACTCCAGCCCCTATTTTTTTTGCATTTTTTTCTATTTTTTGTGCTTCTCTTTTTTGTGGAGCTGTATTGCTCCAGCCCCCACTTCTATTTTTATTTTTCATTTTGGACCATACACTCTGAGCCTAAGCAGAGTTTTTGTCAAGTAATGTCCCTTTGGTTTTGATTTTGACCACAGTTCTCTGGGAATTCATAGTGTGAAGTTTGTCCCAATATACCCTATTATTCTTTGGGTGCTGTATTCCAAGGTCAACAGATCCAGCTATTTACCCTTCAGGCATGGCTCTAAGGAAAGGGAGCAGAATTAACATATTGTTCTTTCACTCCACATTTGCAGCAAAATCTAGACCAGAAATGAGTTTGCTTCTTAAGACTCAGGTACTTAATTTGGTTGGCAACAATGTCTCTTCCATTTTCTAATTGAAATTAATAAACTATACATATATATGCATATATATAAACCTGCAATGACTTTATGTGTGCCATTGTTAGAATAGATTCCCATAACACTTTCCAATAAACTATAATGTATATACTCAACCATCTACTCTAAAAATATAATTTTGACTACTTGATTTTTGTACCAGGTTGTTTTATTTTTGTTTTTGTTTTTTATTTTTTAAAGAAAATTGGCAGTGCCAAGCTGTTTTGTCACTTTAAGATTTTCCATTCCCCAGAGAGCAAGTTTTTAGAAGGATGATGCTTTCCTGGAACTTTTCAAGCTGACACGTTTGTCACTTACCTATTCAACTCTTCAGTCAGTTGTCTTTCCCTCAAGATTTAAATATGTAGATAATTTAGCCCTCATACAGTCTTGTAATGACGTTAATTTGAGAAGTAGGAGAATAGGAAAGCCAGAAAGCCAAGTATTCTTCCAACTTTGCAGGGTGACAACTGCTTGTTTTATCGCATAGATGCCTGTCACTTCTCTAGCTGTTCCCAGTTCAAGCCCACAATTAGCAATTAAATGGCCATTATTGGAATCATGCTGATAAACATGATACATTACAGTCATACAGACACTTTAAATAATTATTCTTTTTATAACTAAACAATATACTGAAGGAGATTTATAATTTAGAGATAATACCCCCATTAGTAAATTTTATGACTCAATCAACAGCTTCCACTAGTTAATAAATGCCAAAGTCATAAAAACAAAGACTATTAATGTAAGAGAATTCCTGTACCTTCCTCTTTTGCTGGTGGTCTCAGGGCACTGAAGGAAAGTAGGGTCTTAGGGAAAACATTTATTCTCATTATGTAAATATCTTTGAATTGTCTCAAAATCCATCTGGAAATCTCTCACTCCCCCGTAGTCCTAGGTTGCCCTGAAAAACATGCATTTTGGGGGGCTGGGAGGTTAAATTTCAAGCAGTCGATAACTCCTTTTTTCCTCAGCACAAATACATTTTGTGACTTAAATTGTGGAGGGGGTGGGTGGACAGCTGTAATGTCTGCAGTGTCTGCCATTTTTTCATCTTCTCTGGAGAAAAAAAGTAATTTCAAGTACTGGTGTTATTTTAGTCATAATTTTTAAAACCTTTACAACCTTTCATATACTGAATATTTTACCCGCTTTTCCCTCTACAAAAGTGAAATCCCAGCTATTAGAGAAGTTTCACAACCTTTGCATATACTTATATTTTTAGCAGCTAACATTTTTTCCTTGACAGAAGAACAGATTCTGCCTGTGACTGACTGGGTAAGTTGAAGGTTAATATAGGCAAACCCTTTGTACTAAGAATTAATTGTGTGTTTTTTTGTTTGTTTGTTTTAGTCTTCCTTGAACTGTGGGAAAGATTGATAACATCACTTGAAAGCCCAAATCAAATCATGTCTTTTCACTGAAAAAACTGATTTAAACACTGAAAATCCACATTCAGTGATATGATTTGCTGAATCATTGTTGCAAAGTATGGTTATTGTATGCAGATGACTAGTTTCCAGTGTTTATTTGCCTGTTTCTGTTTTTGTTCTGAGTCTTTGAATATTTGAAAAGAAACATGTATAAGTCTGTTGGCTGAATGGGTGTTTAGTGAAAATAACTAGCATTTTAAGTAACAGAAAGGAGATTTGTACTATAACTTTCAAGCATCTAGAGAGTTTAAACATGTCGCTTTAGTCCCTCTGATGCAATTAATGCCAAACATTCCATTCTTGGTCTTTGTATTTTATGCTATGGTATTTGAAATCTGGCTCTTTGAGATTGTAGAGCTTTCTGGTTTTATGGACCTATCAGTCATGACTGTTCAATATTTAAATTTCCCTTCCTTCTTTCCAAATAGCTGGGGTTTATTTATGCACATGAATGAGATGAAATATTTCCAGTTTTTTTAAAAAAAACCTTCAAAATAGATTTATCTTAATTTGAGTGAAAAGTACTTTATGACCTTTTGCTTGTTCCTTATTTCCTCATCCCCTTCTTCCTTGTTAAATGATTTTGCCATAGTTTATCAGTCTTCAGTAATTGCTTATTGAAATAGTGGGATTTTCTCCAAAATATTTATGACATTTAATGATGCAAAATCTATTGAATAGTAAGTGGCCTTGCTCTCAATTATATGTATATTCTTTTAGTTAAGACTCAATTCCTGAAATTTTAATACCCTTCAGAATAAGTCTGTAAATGATTTTTTAGACAAAACACTCCTAATGATATTCAAATAAGGAGTCTCTGCCTTGATATTTGTTTAGGCAAAGTTTGAACTGCTTCAGTTTAAGGCAGGTTAAGACCTTTTCAGAAAATGATTCTTTTCAAGTTGACTGAGCACCTTTAGAGACATCGTGCTTTTCAGTTCCTAAGAGATTGTAATGTGTAAAAATGGAAAACCCACTGAGCCAAGATCAATGAAGCTATTTAGCAAATAAACCTGGAGAGATAATGGAGCAAACATCATTATTACAGGGGTTAAAGCTGACTGTGCAATTAGTTTTTGAGAAATTGTAATTCACCCCTACTCACCTTCTACCAGGTTGTGTATCCGTTTAAATAAATATTTTTATTCAGAGCCAATTAAGTTTCCTAAACGGAATTCTGGAACCAGAGTGTGCATCTTATTTGCAATTGTTCCTGTTCCTCAGCCAAATCCTTGCGAGGCTCCTTTTGAGCCCATTATGTGTGTGGTGCATGCAACAGGAACCCAGGGGTCAGCACTGCTGTTCAGAAGCAACTGGTAAAGGTTGAAAACTGTGACCTATGAAAAACTCCACGGCGGCTCTGCAAGTAGAGAATTAATGACTGGCTGGAATCAGTAGGAGCCTTCACTTCTAAATACTCATTAGCTTAAGCAGTGAGGCCTGATGTGATGCATGTTAGAGAGGGAAAAGAGCCCCGCCCCTTCCCATTGTCTATTTTGAACAGAATATTCACATTTAATTCAAAGTGGTGAATGGTTTAAATACTTCAAACCAACTATTCATCAATCTCCCAGCTTCCTGAGCCTGGCTTTGCATCTGTGTAAAGCGGACAATAGAGGAAATGCTTGTTATGACCCCACTATAATATTAAAATCCAGAGAGGCCTGATAGCTCGGTGAAAAATACAAAATGCATTCTCCCTTAGAAAGAATTGCATCAAAGTAATCTTTGTATTTCTTTTTCTCTTGGTTTGCCTATACAAGAACATCTTACTGAAACAGGAACTTATAAAATTACTTTTGCATGCTTTCCCCCCCTCTCTTGCTAAACTGCTTTTCATTATGGCTGTGAGGCCACTCATTGAATACAGAGTAGGAACAGAAAATGCATTTCAGAAGCGCTGCATGTATCGCCGATTTTAACCAGGACTGGAACATGGGGAGTCAGAAGGGTAATGGCAAGAGATGAGAATTGCTGAAGGGAGCAAGAACCAGAATAGGGACTGTATTGTTTAACTCATGTTCAAAGTTTGAACTTCATTTCAAGGGAATGAGAAGTTACTGAAAGATTTTTACTCTGGAGAATGAAAAGAGCATGTCTGTATTTAAAAACCTCAGGCTGCTCTGTGTGTGTAAACTCTGAACGAGTTTGGTGACAAGAAGGCTGACTGGCAGGCTTATTCCAGAGAAGTGATGAGTGATTTGGATTAATGTAATGTCAGCAAGGTGGTGAGGTTTGTGAGAAGTGAATAGGTTCATTGCACACTCAGTATAGCAGAGATGAGGAAGAATTCAAAATTACCATTGGATCATTTTGACAATTGGCAAGATGGTGTCACCAATTATTGTGTTGGAGTATGCCACAGAAAAGCCGCCTTGAGGGGGAATCAAGAATTCAGCCTGGTGGAGGGGAAGCCAGCTGGGATAGTGAAGGGATCACTAAGTAAATGATGGTTGGAGGAATCGCTCGGGATGGGAGATGTCTGCTGAAAGTAGATTATGAACCAAACACGATGGCCTCTTAGTACCTGTATCGCAAACCATAACACCCAAAAGGAGGGAGTGAGTAAGAGATAATGTGCCTGCCACAGAGGCAGGGGCTGGGAAGGGGTAGGGGTGCCGGGAGGGATACTGGGAACATTGGTGGTGGAGAATGGGCACTGGTGGAGGGATTGGTGCTCGGTCATTGTATGACTGAAGCGTAATCATGAAAGTTTGTAAATTTGTAACTATCTCATGGTAATTCTATAAAAATATAATTTAAAAATTTAAAATTTGTAGAATCTCAGAAAAAATAAAATGATTAATTTAACATAAAAAAAATTCAGCCTCGGCCTGTGAAACTAGGACACATGAGAAAGGTAGAAATGGAGATGTTGATAAAGCAAATAAATGAACAATTCTGAATCTTGATAGAATGTCCTCGCCTGGGATATTGGAGTGCAGTTTCAGAATATGGATTTGCTAAGTGTGATGTTATATAAAATTCTCCAAAGAGAGTAAGTGATTTGAGAACAATTTTTTTGGAATAATTAACTATAATGTGTTTTTTAAATAAAGCATTGACTTTGGTGATAAAAGGTAATTTCCACTTACCTCTTTGAGAGCATCTCAGGCCAGTCAAGCAGTCTCATTAACATCATATAGGGGGCTGGAGCGATAGCACAGTGGGTAGGGCATTTGCCTTGCACGCGGCCAACCCAGGTTTGATTCCCAGCATCCCATATGGTCCCCCAAGCACCGCCAGGAGTGATTCCTGAGTGCAGAGCCAGGAGTAACCCCTGAGCATCGGTGGGTGTGACCCAAAAAGCAAAAACAAAACAAAACAAAAAAACCCAACATCATGCAGATCAGGAGAAGGGGAAAACTACATTTCATTACATAGGTATTTAGATTCCACATAGAAATGAGGATAAAGGCAGCTCAGATAGAGAAGGGAACACCAAGTAAAATGTGGTTGGAGATCCCGCGCGGGAAGGGAGTTGCATGCTGAAAGTAGACTAGAATCTGAACACAATGGCCACTCAATACCCCTATTGCAAACCACAACACCCAATTGGAGAGAGAGATCAAAAAGGAATACCCTGCCACAGAGGCAGGTGGGGTAGGGGGGAGATTGGATTGGGGGGCGGGAGGGATACTGAGTTTATTGGTGTTAGAGAATGGGCACTGGTGGAGGGATGGGTTTGCGAACATTGTATGAGGGAAAAACAAGCTCGAAAATGTGTAAGTCTGTATCTGTACCTTCATTGTGACTCACTAATGAAAGAATTAAAAAAAATTTTAAAAAATGAGAATTCCCAAATCAGTGAGGAAAACCAGGTACAAATTATGGGCTTGGTACTAGGATAGAGGCCAGGGAATTCAGAGAAGAATGGTACTCTTCTGATACCTAAGAATATAATCAAACAGTCCCCAAATGGAATAGTTCATGCATGCCTCGGCCTTGCCAAAGCTTTTACTTAGTTACTGCAGTTTTACACTCCTGAAAGTAGGATTCCATACCAACCACTTTGAGCATGTAGCTCAGGAAGAGAGCACTCGACTTTAATGTGTGAGGCCCTGGATTCAATCAAACCACTACCAAAATGAGATAATATAACATTAGACTATTAGTAAGACATCTACATGCTAAGACCCTCTCCATTCCCCAGGTGTGCGGGGGGAGAGGGGCTATGGTAAAGATGGCAGCACCTAAAATAATTAAATCTTTGTTTGCTCTTTGCTAACATTGTCCTCCTTCTGTGGAGGGAAAAAACCTTTCCATTTTTCTATAAGGCCTTGCAGAGCATTTTGGGGGGGGGTTTCATTGATTTTGATTCTGTGATTTATAGATCTACTAATGATAGTTTCCTATGCATATAACCCCAAATCACACTCATCACCTCCCTCTGTCAAAGATCCCAATGTCCCTCCCTTTTACTCCCCCACCCCCACAGACTCAGTTTGCAGTCTCCCACTGTGTTGCCTTTAGCCCTTTGTGTATCTTTAAGTTCCACATATGAGAGAGATCATTCTGTTTCTATCCCTTTCCTTCTAACTGACGACCTCTTTTTTTATTTGTATGGTACCCGCTTTTATTTTGCTTTTCAGGAATGCTTTTTGAGACACCATGATTCATAAAATTGGTCATAATAGAGTTGTTTTAGGCACACAGTGTTCCAACACCAATCCCAACACCAGTCCCCATCCCTCCACCAATACTCCCAGGTTCCCTCCCACCTCACTCCCCAGCCTGCCTCCTTGGCAGGCATATAACAAATTTATTCTATATTACATGGTCCAATAAAATTTAACGAATGACTAATAGAATGATCAGAAAATAATAAAAGTTCATTTTTGATGATGAATTACTATATATATTTTTTACCTTCTTGATCTAGTAGAGGACAACCATTAGAGCCATATTCAATGCCCCATGATGGGAAGTTTCTCCTGCCTTTTAAAAGAATTCTTTTAATGCTTCATGCAAAACTGGTTTCAAGGTACAAGTTCCCTAAGCTGTTGCCTTTCCTTGAAGCTCTATGGCTTCTTAAAATCCAAATGATAACCTAGTCAGGTAGAGTATTCTTGGTGAGGAGGTCATCTCGCTGAATTTTTGTACTATATCCTTCCATATTCTTCTGGCTCATAGAGTATCATTTGATAGATCTGCTATTCATCTAATGGGTTTTTCTTTATATGTAAGTTCCTTTTTTGATCTGCTGCTTTTAATATTCTATTTTTGGATCTTGTCATTTTGAGTATAATGTGTCTTGGAGCTTTCCTAATCTGGTTTGTTTTCTTTTATTTCCCCCACACGTTTGCCATGTCTACCAGCTCTGCAGTGTGACAAGATCCACGAATGGTGGAAGGACATTCAAGGAATGCTTCTTCCTGGAATTAGACAACATCATCTTGTGTTCACAACTCTCAAAATCAGCATACTCATAATGTGTGCATTGTGCTTTAATCTGTATGTTTATTCTTAGGATTTCTAGGAGAATAATGACTGGACACTCAGCCCACATAAAACACGCAGCAGAGATAACCAGTTGGGTCTGTAAGAAAATTTATGAATGGCTTAAAGAATGTGAACGAACAGATACGCTGTAACCCCCAAATACATTAACAATTTGAATATAAAAGACAAAGTAGAAACAGAAAAAGCCCTACATGGGCCCTGAGTTAGAAGTGCTGTACCCACCATGATGACTAAATATGGCCCTGCTAATACGATTAATACCAAAATATGGTACACACCTAGAGGAAAAGTACAAATAGCCCCTGGTGAGCCTTACCCTTAATCGGGGCATACAGCTGGGGGAAATACTATGTTGAAAAAAATGGAAAGCATATAAAATATGACACATTGAACCTTTGGCAAACAACATTTTGGTGGTAGGCTAAAAGGTAGATTAGAACCTGGAATCCTTGGTGGGGAAAAGTTGGTCACAGTTTATCGAGAAAGAAAAAAGGGACCCCGGTATCCTGATAGTGCTATCCTAATAAAAGAACCTAGTATTTGGAATGGAAAGAGTAAATTAAGCCACTATGAGATATGATGAAAGTATTGTACTACACTGATGCAGTTTATGAGCTGTATGTTTTGAACCTTTCATATTGTACTTGTGCAGTTTGTATTTTTAAAATACTGTACGACCAGCACTGTCAGGGCCAGGTTCAGGACGACGATTAAGTGAGATAGAAAGCTAATTGCCTAATTTCCTGCTGTAATGAAGTCATAAGTTAGATGCATATCAAGAACACTAATATATAAATATGGACACAAAAATTGAATAAAGCAGAGAGATCGCCAGACCTTCTTCAACACCTGAGAGAGAGTGTTTCATGTCCTTCCGCCGACTCACCAGTCCACCTTCAGGGACCCTGAACCTTTTGCTGCAGATGATCTGCAGCACACTTTATTATTTTTTTTTTATTGAATGACCGTGAGATACAGTTACAAAGCATTCACGTTTGGGTTTCAGTCATACAATGATCAAACACTCATCCCTCCACCAATGTACATTTTCCACCACCAATGTCCCCAATTTTCCCCACACTCTCCACTCCAACCCTCCCCCTGTCTCTATGGCAGACAATTTCCCTCATACTCTCCCTCTACTTTTGGGCATTATGGTTTGCAATATAGATACTGAGAGGCTATCACGTTTGGTCCTTTATCTACTTTCAGCACACATCTTCCATCCCAAACAGTCCCTCCAACCATCATTGACTTAGTGATCCCTTCTCTATTCCAGCTGCCTTCTCCCTCAGCTCATGAGGAGGCTTCCAATTATCAAGCAGTATTTCTGGCCCTTGTCTCTACTGTCCTCGGGTATCAGTCTCATGTTCTTTTATATTCCACAAATGAGTGCAGTCATTCTATGTCTGTCCTCTCTTTCTAACTCATTTCATTTAGCATGATACTCTCCATGACCATCCACTTCTTAGCAAATTTCATTGCTTCATCTTCTTTAACAGCTTTTTTAACATCTTTTTTAACAGCTGCATAATATATTGTGTAGAAGTTGAATCCTGAATGCAAAGAATATGCTCCCAACACTTTAAGCTATCTCTCTGACCCTAATTGATTTTGTTTTTGTGCGCAAATGATATTCTGTAACATATATACATCACTTTGTGTTGCTTACTAGTTTGTTTCATTTGGAGATCACATCTGGCAGTATAAGGGGGATCATGTTGTGCCAGGGGGTTGAATTCAGCCTCCCACATGCAAAGCATAAGCTTTTTGACATCTCCCTAGCCCACATTATATATTTTTGGTGCTTTCATCCATCGATATACAAGGGTTATTTCTGTCTTCTGACAGTTGTGAATAGTGTTGCTATTTATGTATATGTATGTGTATTTGTTTGAGTACCGTTTTTCTTCTGAAAATATACTTAAGAATAGTATATTTTATATAAGAATAAATAGTATATTTTAAGTATATATACTTAAGAATAGTATATATAATTGTTCAGCCATATGGAAATTCTGTGTTGGACATTTTGGTGAACTGATAAACTTTCATAGTGACTATTTTATGTTCTGACTAGTAATGTATAGAACTTGCAGTTTCTCTACATCTTTGCCAGCACTTGTTATATTCCTGTAAAAGATAAATGGATCAGCTTAATGGATATGAACTGGTATCTCATTGCAGTTTTGATTTCTATGTCCTAATGACTGATGATGCTATGCATCTTCTCATTTGTACCTCTTCCTTGGAGAAATGTCTATTCAAGTTATTTGCCTATTTTTTTAAATCTTTTTTTTTTAGGTTTTTGGGTCACATCTGGCAATTCTCAGGACTCCTGGCTTTGTGGAGCTGAGCGGACCATATGGGGTGCTGAGTATTGAACTTGGGTTGGCTCCATATAAAGCAAATACTCTATCCATTGTACTCCTGGCACAAAGAGACATCGGCTCTATTTGTCCTCTTAAAGTGGAAAATGAAACTTTTTTTAATGACATACTGACTTAGCATTAGTAGAATAAACCTTATTAGATAATAAAGTTACCTTTATTCTTTTATTTTGCTTAAGTGTTGTTTTATTTTTTCCTTTATTCATAAAAATTATTGATCTGTGGTTTTCTTGTCATGTCTTTGTCTAATTAGTAAATGAATCAACTAAATCTGAAAATAATGTGTGTTTTTCAAATTTCTTTGGTGGAGTGTTCTATAAATATCTATTAGGTTAAGTTGTTAAATCTTTAACATCGTTACTGATTTTCTGTTAGAATATATAGAGCATTATGTTTCTCCATATTTCTCTATAAGTTTCTGCTTCATGTATTTTGAAACTTTTAATAGCTGTATAAAGATTTAGGGACTGGGCTGAAGGTAAGAAGCGAAGGTGCCAGCAGTGCATGTGGCTGAACCCACTTCAGTCCTAGCATATGTGAATATGTTCCCGTGAGCATTCCCAGGAGTGATCCATGAGCTCAGAGCCAGGAGTAAGCCCTTAGCACCAACAACTGTGCCTCAAAAGAAATATATATAAAAAGCTTAGAAACTATTTTTTCCTTCTGATGAAATGACCCCTTTATCATTATGAAGTTTATTTATCCCAGATCATAATTATTTGCTCTGAAGTCTACATTGCCTGACAATATACTCCAACTTTCTTTTCATTGGGGTTATGGTACATTTGTTCCTATCCCTTTAAATGTTTAATGTACATGTATTTTACTTATAAAATACCTTTCATATTGGCATCATTTATTTGGATCTTATTTTATACTCCAAGTCATCAATTTCTGCATTTTAATAAACTTATTTAGTCTTCTTGCTTTTATTGTAATTATCAACCTGACTATACTTATGTCTGTCATCTTGCTATTTGCTTCTATTTCAATTTTTTCTTTGTTCCCTTTTCATTCCTTCTTTAATAAAAATATTTGTTCACGTTATCTCTTATGTTGGATTATTAGTCACTGTCAGAGAGAAAAAAACTCTGTCCTCTTAGATTAGTCCTTGGAAGCCTAAAAATTAAAAAGTAAAAATTATAAAGAAGAGAGATTGGAAAGATGAAAACCATTTAATTACAAACCCACACATATCTAACTCAAATTGTCATTAGAATGTGGGACTTTTTTTTTTTAACTTCTTAATAGTGAAAGGCAAAGGGGTACATTGGGAGAACAAATAACTTCTTAGAAAAGAAAAAGAATGAACATTTATGGAGAAAGAAATGACTTTCGGAAAGATAAATAGGTCCTTTGGAGAATAGATGGGAGATAGGATATATCTATACAGAGTTTCTCTGATTACTCTCTGAAAGGAGATTAGTCTTGCTTTCTGAGAGGAGATATATAACAATTGGGTTTTTTTGAATCATTGTGATTTTAGGCAGATAAGGATCCCAAATTCCCTCAGATAAAAATAATTTTATGTTAGAATGGCTTATTCTAAACTGTTTTACTAACTTCTATTTTTATTGCTTATTTTAGGATTTACAGTGTAGATATTTTTGTGTAACATTTATTATAGTACACATTTCAGTGGTCATAGTATAGTATAGTATAGTATAGTATAGTATAGTATAGTATAGTATAGTATAAGAGCATACTTATACTATAAAATAGTTTGAAATCTTTAAGTGTGGTTTGTTTTTCTTTGCTACTACAATTTGTTCCACTATTATATATTTTACCTTTACAGATATGTATATTCTACACCACATTGCTGTTTCATTCAATAGTTCTTCAATATCTTTTTTTTTTTTTTGCTTTTGGTGTCACACCTGGTGATGCACAGGGGTTACTCCTCGTTCTGCATTCAGGAGTTACCCCTAGCGGTGCTCAGGGGACCATATGGGATGCTGGGAATCGAATCCGGGTCGGCCGTGTGCAAGGCAAATGCCCTACCTGCTGTGCTATTGCTCCAGCCCCAGTTCTTCAATATCCTTAAAAGATATTTAGCTAACAAAAGATATTTATTCCTGTAGCTGTCATTTCCTGTACTTTTGTAGACATCTTTATTTCCATCTTTATTGGTTTCCTCCTGCTTGAAATTTTTCTTGAACATTTCTTACAGTTTGGGTTAGCTAGTGATGAATTAATGTTTTCTTTTTCAATGTAAAGATGTCTTTATTCTGCCTTCATTTTTAAAAGATAATTTCACAAGGTATAAATGTTAAATTTTTGTCTTTCTACATGTTAAATATGTTGCACCCCTTACTTCTAGTCTCATTAAGAAATCTGTCGGGGGCTGGAGTGATAGCACAGCGGGTAGGGCGTTTGCCTTGCACGCGGCCGACCCGGGTTCGATTCCCAGCATCCCATATGGTCCCCTGAGCACCGCCAGGGGTAATTCCTGAGTGCAGAGCCAGGAGTGACCCTTGTGCATCGCCAGGTGTGACCCAAAAAGCAAAAAAAAAAAAAAAAAAAAAAAAAAAAAAAAGAAATCTGTCAACTTTAATTATTTTTGTTCATTTCTACATGAGTCTTTGTTCCTTTGTAATTTTTCAGTGCATTATAGTTATCATTGGTTTTGATACACTTGCTTAGGATAAGCCCTGGGCCATTTTTAGAACAAATTCTTGTGCTTGGAGTTAGGGCTTTATGGATCTGTAGACTTAAAATTTCCATAATATTTAGAAAAAATCAGCTGTGTTTTCTTAAGAGATCTATTGTGTCATCTATTTTCTCCATTGGTATCTTATGTTACAGTATATTAAGCTGCTAAGTTTTGTCTTTCAGCTCACAAGACGTTTTGTTCATCTTTTTTTTTCTTGCATGTGGTTCATTTTGGATGCAGTCTTTTGAATGGGCTCCATGTCGATTAATATTTCATAGTACATAATCTACCAATAATATCCATTATATATAGTAATGGATATTACTATATATAATGTATATATACATTATACTCACGGCTGCTTCTCCTGGAAGGGAGCATAAATTGAGGCTCCCATAACCATGCCACTGGACCCGCACCACAGGCTGTTTCCACTCAGGGTGCCCCAGAGGGGGCAGATGAGAGCCCTCCCTGCCCCAAGAGACCCAGCCCCGGCAGCCAATCTCCACTACCCAACCTCCGCCACACTCCAGGTTGCTTTCCACACATTTGGGCTGAGCCTCAAGCATGAATTAACATATTCCTGGACCGCACGGCCACTTCGCTGCCATGCAACACATCATAAGACACTCCCTACCTATTTTCCATAAAATCATAGAGGGAAATACATATATATGCCTTTCGGAGAGACTGGCAATATACCAAGAGTATCCCGCCCGCACAGCAGAGCCTGGTAAGCTCCCCGTGGGGTATTCAATATGCCAGAAACAGTAACGATAACAGATCTCATTCCCTTGACCCTGAAAGAGCCTCCAATCATTGGGAAAGGTGAGTAAGGGGAGGCTGTTAAAATCTCAGGGCTGGGACGAATGGAGATGTTACTGGTGCCCACTCAACTAAATCGATGAACAATGGAATGACAGTGATACAGTGATATATAGTAAAGATATTAGATTTGTGCCTTTTAAAATTTTCCATTTCACCATCTAATTTGTTAAAATTTTCCTCAGGCTTATAAAATATAGTTATAATAATGGCTTTAATGCCCTTGTCTATTAATTCCATCATCTATGTAATTTCTATTTTTTATTTTAGTTTTTGGATCACTCCTAGTGCTACTCAAGGCTGACTCCTAGCCTCTCTTCTCAGGGATTACTTCTTGGGGTGCTATAGGGTACTAGAGATTGAACCCAAATCAGCCACATGCAAGGCAAAGTTCTGTATCCACTGTGCTATCTCTCTACCCCCTCATGTATGCCATTTCTTTGTCAGTTTGAATTGTTTATTTGTCTCCCGCTATGGACAATACCTTGTTTTGTGGCATACTTGCTAGTTTCCGTTAGATGTCAGACATGTTAATTTTAATCTGTGGGTAGTATGTTTGTGGTATTTAAAAAATGAAATTGTAGTATAACATTGTTTAAGGTGTACAACATGTTAGGCACATTTATATATTGCAATATGACTATCATCATAGCTTTAGCTCTGACCTGTATAATGTTGTGTAATAATGATTTCTTTTTTTGTGGTGGGCACAATTAGATCTATTCTCTCAGCAGAACTCTGATGCTTATAATGTGGTAGTGTTAACTATAATCACTATGTTGAACATTTTTTTCCTTAGGACTTACTAATCTATCAGTTCCAAGATTTTAACTTGAAACAACATATTCTATTTGTGTTCTTATAAACAGTCCTGAACATTGTTCTGGACCATGATTAAATTACTTGGAAATAATTTCATCCGTTCAGTCATGCTTTTAAGCTTTGTTAGGAAGAACAAGAGAAGCTTTTAGTCTACAGCTAACTTTTCCCACTGCTGAGGTAAAAACCCTTTAAGGACTCTATCCAATTCCCTGTTGTAAATGAAGTGAAGTGTTGTACTCTGATGGGAACAAGAATGTGGTAGGCAGAATTCAAAGACAACCCCCAAATGACCCACACCTTTGTATAACCCCCTTTCCTTTGTGTGGGTGTAAACTGTGCCTATGATTGGATAATCATTTCCATGATTATGTTTTTCTGCAGAATTAATGTTCTTTTTCTTAAAGCTGATTATCCTGGATGGGCCTTACCCAATCAGTTAAGACCTTAAAAAAGGACTAAATTATCCTCATGAAAGAAATTTGTTTCATTGAGGGATATTTTCTCCCCTTTTTTTAATCAAATGTCTTATTTTTTTCCCTTTCCCTTCCCTTTTGTTACTGTTGTCAGTGTCCAGGAGTCACATGCTTGCAGAGGGGCTGAGAATCACTTACTCTGGCAGTTATGGGGACTACATTTGGTGATATGGGGCAATGCCAGGGTGTAGGATGACATTACTTTGTCCTTTCCCCCCCTTGCCACAAGGAGCTCATCCCGTTTTTCCCGGAGTTTAGGCTTACCCCAGTCACACCCATCAAGGTGTTCCCGAGTCTCTCCCATCCCTTTGTTTAGCTGTAATCACTTCTCTATGCTCTCTTCCCCAAAACAGTTAATCAGCTTTCCCCCTAATCTGACTCTGTTAATTTGTAAGGTCAGACCTTTCTAGGACACTGAACTTTATATTATAAGTTAATATTAAATATTATGACACTGAATATTATAATATTGCCTTTCTCCTCTCCTATGCCTTTTGAATACTTTAAAACAATGTCCTTTTTGTATAGACACAAGAAGACAATATTATGCTTTTCTAACTTGGGACTTAATTGGCTTCGAATATTATTCATTCCCGGGCACCTGCTTTCTCCACTTAAGCCTCAGTTGCCCTCAGTTCGTAGCACCCCAAAAGCAGGGTCCCAACGAGGGACGGGATAAATCCAGGGCAAGTGGTGAGTTATGTGCTATCCTGGCATCGAGATGAGCCTGGCCAAAGTGCCTAAGTCTTAACTATAAGTTAAGAGCTTGATCATAGACAAATGCTGTCATGATCCAAAAGTAATAACGAGACTAGGACCCTGCTAGGGATAGGAAAGACTGATCCGGCCTGAGCACTGTAATCTGAGATTTAGATGGTCCAAGGAGAGCAATTCTCTAAGCTTTAATGCATTTCTTATTGTGTCCATACAAAATGATTAATATTATGAATGCTTATATGTTTGCTGGATGAGGAGAGGAGAAACACACTCATGGGACTCTGCCCTTGGGTGGATCCTCCTGCTGAAAGAGAATCAGTCCTAGGAGAAGCATCCCCTGAGGGAAAGGAACCTTACCCTTATTGATTGTGACCACACCTGTGTGTATGCCCCAAACCCCTCATGCTGGGGGATTTAACTAGGCTGTAAGAGTGGGTTGGGGGGCCAGATCCACAGATCCAGAGAGAGATCCAGAGCCGGGAGAGAAGCAGAGAGAAAGAATGAAATAAACTGATCGAGCAACCAGTTTGGCCTTCTTCCTTCCGTCATCTGCCCTTGACTAACAGCCATACACAGCAGTTCTAGAGCACTGAACACGGGCAGTGAGACAGCCGCCCGGAGAGCCTGCGAGTGCACACACCCTTCGGCGTGCTTTAGTTTTTTACACCAGGGATCAGTTTCATGAGCTAATATATGCAAGGCAGATGTGCCACTGATCAATATCCCCAGCCTCAGTGCAGTCTCTTGTTGAGAACGGAAAGGGCCATTTGATAAGGACTTGAAATCAGCATCTAAAATGAGGGCAGCCCTCGTCAGCAGTGAGAAGATGATGTCGTATACTTACAACTGCAAGGATTTAAATTCTAGAAACTTTCAATAAATGAATTCTTCCCAAGATCTTCCAGAAAGAAAACTAGTTCAGTCAACACTCTGGCATCATCTTATTGTACGGTAACATTGGGTTTGTCCTTTTAGCCTTATCGCAGGGAATTTAGTTTACCTTAAAGCAATGTCCTTTCTGTATGGACACAGGAATACAGTTAATATTATGATTTGTAACTTGGGAGTTGATTGACTCTAATAATATTTACTCCTGGGCACCTGCTTTCTCGACTCAGTTGCCCTTAGTTCCTAGCACCCCAAAAGCAGGGTCCTGACAAGCGACAGAATGAACTCAGGGCAAGCTGTGAGCTACCCTGGCATCAAAATGGGCCAGGCCAAAGCGCCACAATACTCAACTATAAGTTGAGAGCATGGTCATAAACAAATGCTGTCATGATCCAAAAGTAATGACGAGACTAGGACCCTGCTGGGGTTAAGAAGACTAACCTGACTGCCTGTGGTCTAGAAAATATAGTGAGATGTCCTCAGAAAGAACCAAACTAAGTTTGATATATCTCTTACTGTGCTCATACAGAATGACATTGCTAGAAATATTTGAAGTAGATTTACTACAACTATTTAAGTGGATTACTAGCAGAGGAAGGAAGAAAGGGACACACCCTGACACACCCTTGTTTGGACCCCACCCTTGAGCAGATCTCCTAGTGATCTGGAGTAATCTCTTTAGATGAGATTTTGTTAATCTGGAGAAATGGTTTTACCCTTCTTTGTTGATTTGTTAATGTTCAACCCACGTTTGTGTCACCACCCTATGTAATTTGCTATATAAACTAATACTGTGGGGGAAGACACGGAGACAGCAGAGACAGAAGAGACAGCATAGATGGAAGAGGAGAGAGCAGAGAGAGAAGAAGAAGCAGCAGGACATAGAGGCAGCAGGGCACAGACACAAGAAGACACAGCAAGAAGAAAAGAGAGAAGCAGCAGAGAAGACTCAGAAGCAAGAGAGAAGACACAGAAGCAGAGACAGAGAGGTCAGAAGAGACCAGAGGAGAGACTACAGAGACAGACAGAAGAGAGCACAGTGGCACACACAGAAGCAGAGCACAAGGAGGAGCCATCCCAATCTGGTCCATACACAGCGGCTCGAGAGCACCGAATGTGAGCGGCGAGCAGCGTGCTACCCGAGAGCCCTTGAACAACAGAACACAACACACACATCAATCCCCGCGAGAGCGCGCACCTTTGTAATTTTTTACAATTTTATGAGAAGTTGAATAGAGCACCTAGCTAATCCATATTCAGACTTCTGGATGAAAGAACTTTGAACTAGTAACTGTTATTTTAAGTCACTAAATATAAAAAAATTTGTCACACTGCAGTTAGAATCAATATAAAAAACTATTGTGATGTCTGATCATTTTTTCCCTACCATTATTTTGACTATTTCTCCTTATGGCCTCATGTAGTTCCCTAAGTTGACAATGTTGATCAGTAATACTTAGTGGAATACTCTTGTGGCAGTCTCCATTGGTCTGTGCATTTCTTCTCTCCAATATTCTGCCTTGAGAATGCTTGTCTCTTTAGTCTCTCTCAACTCCAAGCAAGCCATTTCTATTCTACTCAGGAGAATGGATAGACTCTAAGATCTTTCTCCCTGCACTTTGGAAATTCTATCCCAGTTATAAGATGGGGAAATAAAGGGTTTGCTCTATTTTCTTCCTCTCCTTCATTGTTGGTGTTCAATTTTTTAGAAACATTGGTTTCAAATGTTTTGTCTGTTTTTAGAAAATATTTCAGGATAAAAATAGAAGGTGGAGCTATTTCCAGTAGTGTCTAGCTGCATAATTTTTAGTTGGGAGCTTTCTAATTTGTATTTTAACAGTAAGCATCACTGTATCACTCATCCCGTTCATCGATTTGCTTGAGCAGGTGCCAGTAACTTCTTCATTCATCCCTGTTGCGTGCTAATGTAGCCTGATGGCATATTGGGGGCTCTTTCAGGATTACGGGAATGAGGACCGTTGTTGTTACTGTTCCTGGCATATCGAGTACGCCATGGGTAGCTTGCCAGGCTCTGCCATGTTGGCAGGATACTCTTGGTAGCTTGCCAGGCTCTCTGAGAGGGATGGAGGCTTTTGGGGCAGCCTCTAATCACCTTTACAGGTGTTCCCAATCTACCGAACGTAAGCTTTAGGTTGACTGGCATGTTGTAAAAATCTGCATACTGACAAACACGCACCTGCCTGCATCTCTGGGCAGCACCTGGGACATCTGTGGCCTCCGGTTGATTTCCTTGAGGTTGATGGCGTGCGCCCGGAGGTTGTTGAGCAGCTGGCAGAGCAGGACCTCATCGCGCAGGGTCTGTGCCAGGTCAAACACCTGTGCCGAGTCCCAGGTCACCTGGTGGTTGGCTGACAGCACCCCACAGTGGATGAGCCACTGCGTGCACTGCCGCTAAGGCTATATGTCCGATGGCACTGCAGTTCAGCTCGGCCAGGGCAGGCGGCGACGCTGTGGCTGCCACCTCAGTTTCTCCATACCTCTCCGAGGCCATTCTGTCCGAATCTTGCAAAACAGCTGGCGATGTCCATCAGGAATCACGCATAGAGTTCCAACAGGGATCATGCATAGATTTCCATGTCTGGAGTGCTGAGCCACGTGTTGTCTAAGGTGTGATGGTGAGCCAGGTTCAGGAGAACACGAGCGGTTCGGGCGGCATCGGTGCCATCTTGCCTCCAATCAAATATGGTGTGGTAATTATGGAAATGAGTAGGGAGTGTCTTATGATGTGTTGAAAGTGGCCGTGCGGTTTAGGAATATGATCACTCATACCTGAAGCTTGGCCTGAGAGTGTGGAAAGGGGCCTGGAGCGTGGTGGCACTTGGGGTGTTGAGGTCGGCTGCCTGGGCTGGGTCCCTTGGGGTGGGAAGGGCTCTTACCCACCACCTTCTTGGGCTCCCCAAGTGAAAACTGGCGTGGAGTCCGGTGGCATGATTATGGGGCCCTTATTTTATGCTCCCTTCCGGGAGAAGCAGCCATGAGTTCTGGAGGGTGGCCGATGAGGAGATTATCTGGTCCTGGCAGGACGTGGCTTATGGGTGTAAATAAATAATAAGCATAATGATATTTTGTTTTGATTCCATATGCCTCATTCTTGAACATTGTCAATGTATTTAGCACAATGCCTTACATCTAATAAATACCCAATAAATACTTGACTCAGTGTTTTCATTTGAATTTTTCAAACTCGCCATCTATCTGCAATAGTTATGAAAAAAAACTTTCCGATTGAACCTGTGCAATGCCAGTCAAATGGCAATGGTCACTGCAGTAGTGACTAGCATAAGAAATGAGGCCAAAAAGATATTGGAATTGTACAGAGAGGTTATCCACTATGTGTAAAATCCTGCAATATTTTAACAATTAATTTCTGACACCATTTCAATTCATAGCCATGCGCTGCATGATCTTAGGGTACAGAACCCTAAGACCTCTGAGGAAATGAAAAAAGAAG
The DNA here is from genome assembly GCF_027595985.1 of Sorex araneus. NCBI lineage: Eukaryota > Metazoa > Chordata > Mammalia > Eulipotyphla > Soricidae > Sorex > Sorex araneus. The sequence goes on along the minus strand of NC_073313.1, from coordinate 46,269,104 downwards.
CCACTGAAGATGAATGTAACCAAAACAGCAATAATATTCTTGGTATCATCACTTTTACAGCTTTAAAAGAATTAAAATAGTCATTTAATATTATATAAATTTGGAGTCCAACCAGTTATCAATTTATAGTTATTTTCATAGAAATATGAAAACACTTATTTGGAAATTATTCGTATTCTTACATTTACTGCAGCAGTATTCTCAATAGCCAAAATATAGAAATGAACTAAATTCCTATTGTCACTGTCACTGTCATCCCGTTGCTCATTGGTTTGCTCGAGCGGTCACAGTAACGTCTCCACTGTGAGACTTGTTACTGTTTTTGGCATATCAAATACGCCACGGGTAGCTTGCCAGGATCTGCCGTGCAGGCGAGATACTCTTAGTAGCTTGTCATGCTCTCTGAGAGGGGCAGAGAAATCGAACCCAGGTTGGCCACGTGCAAGGCAAACACCCTACTCGCTGTGCTATCGCTCCAGCCCCAAATGCCTATTGAGAACTAGAAACTGAAGGAGTTTGGGGAATAAAGAGCTGGGAAAGTCTATAGGATAATGGTGGGGAAATGAAACACAGTGTAAGTGTAGTAATTCTGCAATTCTGAAACAAAGACTTCAATAGTATTATAAATTATAATACCTCACTAAGAATTAAATCTTCTAAAAATGCCTATTGAGAGGCTGGAGAGATAATACAGTCAATAGGGCACTTGCCTTGCACACAGCTCACCTCGGTTCGATCCCTGGCACCCATATGGTCCCCCATATTCCCGCCAGTAGTTTTCCCTGAAAATAGAGCCAGGAGTAAGCCCTGGCACCATCTGGTATGACCCCAAAACAAAAAAGTGCCTCTTCAGTAATGACTGGGCAAAAAAAATATTATGGTATATAAATCAGTTATCAATATACAAATATCAACAAATGATTGGCAAAAAAATGTGGTGTACACAATGGAATAGTACTCCTATTTTAAAAAATTTGAAACAATGTGGATGGAACTTGTAATTATTCTAAGTGATATTTTTAAAAACGGTTGAGTCATTTCACTCATGGGATATAAAAAAATGCAAGTACAACACAACAAAACAACTCAGACACTGACAACAAAATGATAATTACAAGAGGAGAAGGTGAAATGGGAGGGAAGAAAAGGTAGAGGGGGGTCAGTTTAATAGTGGTGAATGTAGAACTTTGGTGGTATGTATGGTGTGGTTTATAAATTTCTAAAATGGAATATACTCCCAGAACATATAGTACTGGAAACCAATGTTGTGCCAACAAAAATAATGTATGTAAAGAATTAACTTGATATACTTGTATATTATTTATTTGGGGGGGTGGAGAGATAGCACAGCAGGTAGGGCATTTGCCTTACACGTCGTCGACCCGGGTTCCATTCCTCTGTGTCTCTCGGAGAGCCTAGCAAGCTACCGAGAGTATCCCGCCCACATGACAGAGCCTGGCAAGCTCCCTATGGCGTATTCGATATGCCAAAAACAGTAACAAGTCTCACAATGGAGATGTTACTGGTGCCCCCTCGAGCAAATTGATGAACAACAAGATGACAGTGCTATTTGCATATTATTTAAAAATTACTAGAATAGTATAAAAACCTGCCACTTAATTACTATTTCTTTGTCTGTTGTGAGAACATTTAAGATCAACTCTCTGAGAAACTTTCGAGTAGTTACTATAGTTGCCCTGTCCTCCATTAAAGTCTCAGAACCTGTTTATCTTCTAACCGGAAGTTTGTATGCTTTTACCAATATCTCCTTATTTTCTCTGCCTCAAATTCCTTTTTAACTGCCATTCTACTTTTTAAATCCAATTTTAGCACATTTAGTTTCCATATGTGAATGATATTATATTTGCTCCTCCGATTTATTTTACTTAACACCCTCAAGTTCCAGCCATGTTGTCATAAATAGTTCTTTGTTCTTTTTCACAGCTGAATAATATTACTATATACCTTTATATCACACCTTTATTCATTCATTTGTTGATAGGTTTAATTCTATATGTTAGCTATTTTTAATGTGCTATGATAAATAGGTGAGTAGATACTGGTTTCATTTTGGAATGAGAATTTTAAAGTTACTACTGTTAAGAGTTCTGCTTCCAGAAAGATGTAGCAACAAGGTCCAGTTATACCTGTCTGCCTGAAACAACTCTAAAACAAAATATCAAACAATTGTTTTTCAAGGTACTTGATTTTAGACAACAAAGGAGAGTGATTCACGACAGGAAACAAATGTGATGAAGCCCATTGTTGACCCAGATGTTGTCTTGAGAGGTTTCCCTCTTCAACTGGCATAGGAAGAGGGAAACCAAATAGAATATAGTGAACTCCCTGGTGAGAATGTGGAAATGAAAATCCAGTAATACCATAGTAGTCATAGGACAAATCACTCCAGAGGAGAAATACACAGCGAGAGAACCTCAAAGATCTTCAGGAGGTACCTTATATATGAGGTACCACTGAGTTTTATGGAGAGCATGTATGTGAAAAAAACTACCCAATACAGGGGAAAGAACCATCTGAAAGAATTAGAGGAACATTACTGGTATTCATATAAAATTGACAATTCCTGTTCTCAGTAACTAACAATTCTTGGTATACTGTATTCAGGAGGATTTTTTTTCTCCCAGCAATGAGGCATAATTAAGTTTAAACATGTTTTTTATTTCACCTAACAATTTTAATTTTATTGTGCAGTGCTTATGGATCTGGAGCGATAGCACAGTGGGTAGGGTGTTTGCCTTGCACGCGGCCGACCTGGGTTCGATTCCTCTGTCCCTTTCAGAGAGCCCGGCAAGCTGCCCAGAGTATCCCGCCTGCACAGCATAGCCTGGCAGGCTCCCCGTGGCGTATTCAATATGCCAAAAACAGTAATGATAGGTCTCATTTCCCTGACTCTGAAAGAGCCTCCAATCGTTGGGAAAGACGAGTAAGGAGAGGCCGCTAAAATCTCAGGGCTGAGCTGTTAGAAAGAATGAGGTCATGAAGTTTGCATATAAGTGGATCAGCATGGAAAGTATTATGCTAAGTGAAATGAGCCAGAAAGAGAGAGACAGACATAGGAAGATTGCACTCATCTGTGGACTATAGAATAACAGACTATAAGACTAACATCCAAGAATAGTAGAAATAAGTACCAGGAGGTTGTCTCCATGGCTTGGAGGCTGGTCTCTCATTCTGGGCAACTCAGAGAAGGGAACACCAAGTAAAATGTGATTGGAGGTCATGTGGGGGAAAGATGATGCGGGCCCAATATAGGCTAGAGACTGAACACAATGGCCACTCAACACCTTTATTGCAAACCACAACACCTAATCAGAAAGAGAGAACAAAAGGGAATACCCTGCCATAGTGGCAGTGTGGGGTGGGGGGAGACGGGACTGCGGAGGGGGGAGAGGGATGTTGGGTTTACTTTTGGTAGAGAATGAGCACTGGTGAAGGGATGGGTTATCAAACTTTGTAAGGGAGAAACATGAGCACAAAAATTTATAAATCTGTAACTGTACCCTCACGTTGACTCACTAATTAAAAATAAACTATTAAATTAAAAAAAAAATCTCAGGGCTGAGTGTAATAGAGACATCACTGGTGCCTGCTCGAGTAAATCGACGACAAACAACAGTATGACAGTGATACAGTGAGATTGTATATGTATATATACATATATATATCACATATATATCACATATATATATATATATCACTAGTCACGTATATGCTAACTTACTCCTGTTCCACAATTTAACAAATTTTGAAAGTAAGACCTAAAATGATCAAACTGTTTTGAGGAAATTTAGTCATATGCCAGAAAAGGACTTAAGAGTTTCTAATATAGAAATACATATCCATCACACAAAAAGTTAAAATTAGCAACGTTTTGAATTCAATAAAAAGAACTAGGCACACAAACAAGAGGAAATTTTCTTGCAATGAGAAAAAAATCAGTGAAAACTGATCCAGGTGAACGTGTTAAATTTAGCATACAAGGACAATAAACTAACATAAATTTTCCATATAATCAAGAAGTTAAGAGAAACATGGAAGATAAAGAAGACAATTCAAGATTGTATTGCTCAAAACTATGTGTGAAATAAAATGAAAATATAATAGATGGGATTAATAGTGGATTAGATTTTGGAAAAGAAAAATTAGTGAGGTTTGAAGTCATAGCCATAGAAATGAAACAATGAAATGATTCAGGGGGAAATGAAAGGGATATGGGTGGGCAGTGAGGCAACAACATATGTTAATACTTAGCAAAAGGAGGAGAAAAGTCAGAGAAATAACTGCTTAAATAGTCTAATTTTTATGGAAACTGCTACCATGGACATAGAATCTCAAAATTTAAGAATTGAAATATAAAGAAAACTATATCAGTAATGTCTATGAATGGCTCAAAAATAGTGTAAAAATCTCCCAAGCACAATTGTTTTTAAAACATTATGCACAGGGGGACACAAGAATTTTAGTGGATTTTTTCATCAGAAAGCTTGCAATGAACCAATATCTTTGCAGTTCTAAAATAATAAAACTGACTTTAGAATTCTATTCCCAGTGAAAATGTCTTTCAAAAATGAGGGTAGAACACATATTCAGAGCTCGGAGAGATAATGCAGCAGGTAAAGTGCTTGTCTTGATTGCAGCTGACCCAGGTTTATTTCTGGCACTGTACATCACCCCCCTTCTCCAAGTCCCACTGGGAGTGATCCCTGGACACAGAACCAGGAGTAAACCATGAGGAAAGCCATGTGTGGCCCAAAACACAGAAGGAGGATGATGATGAGGAGAAACTCAAAACTTGCCCAGAAATTCACAATTGCCCCAAATAAAAACAACCAAGTGTCCATCAACAGATGAACAATCATTCTACTATAAACATATAATGGAATATTAGTCAGCTATAAAAGAATGGAGTACTAATACATGCTACGGTGTAGATAATTGTCAACAACATAATACTAACTGGAAAAAATAGGGACTTTACATCTTGTATGATTTGATTTATATAAAATATTCAGAATAGAGAGATCTATATACAGAATGGCAGGATGATGAGAAAGGATGGGAAGCAATCACTTAATACATGATTTTCTTCTGGGATCATAAAAATGTTTTGGAACTAAGTAGATGTTATATTTATATAAAAATTGTCATAATAGATGTCATTAAATTTTACACTTGGAATTGGTTAATTTAGTTTTACCCCAATAAATATGTTGATCAAAACATGGAAAGTTCAATAACGGAAGTGTATGTCTTTTTCAAAATTGCTATACAAATTTGTATTAATATTTCAGCAAAAAATTTTATAGAAATAGCAATAGTATTCTAAATATTAATTTAAAAGGACCTATAATAGCTTTAAGAATTTTTTAAATAGGAGCAAAGTATGAAGAGTCAGCCTATCTGATTTAAAGATTTATTACATAACTACAACCTTCCAGACTGGCACTAATGGAAGAGACACATAGATCAATAGAAGAGAAAAAACTCCAGAAATAAACCCGCACAAACGTGACCAACTGTTATTTGACAAATGTGTTAAAGTAATTCTATGCATGAGTAAGTTGTTCAACAAATGGTAGTAAATTAATTTAACATCCACATGCAAAAATAAATAACTAAAACATTGACTTAATTTTCACATTTTAAACAAATATCACCTGTAAGTTAATTATAGACAAGTGTAAAATGTAAAACCACAAAAATTTTGAAATTGCATCTGATTGGTCAATTCAATATAATATGTATGTATACTATGGTTAATGATGCACACCTAAAGTCTTTAAAATGTTGTAATGCATTGTTACTTCACTATAAAGGAAGAAAAGATAAAACAAGAAACCAAGAGAAAATCTTTGCAAGCCAAATATTCAACAAGAGTACTATCTAGGCTATATAAAGAAACTCAACAAATCACCAGCAAATAATACAGTACAAAATGGACAAAGACACAAGGAGAGATTTCATCAAAGATGATATGCAGAAAAATACAAGAACATAAAAAGACAGTCAGCATTTTTGCCATTATGCAAAATCACTACACATCTAATGTCAGAAAATAAGAGACAACAAAAATACAGGCTGGAAGTGGAAAAGCCAAGTCAGTTGAGTATTCCTGATAGCCAATATAATATGGCAGAGTCACTATTTGAGTAATAATTAGAGTCATTATTTGTAAAATAATGGAAATTTCTTAAAAAGTAAACCTTACAACCCAGAAATTTTCTTCCTGGGTACTTTTTTCCAGAGTAATTAAAATATATGTTAATATAATATATGCATGTTTATAGCAGTTTTATTCATAATAAGCATAATAACTCCAAACTGCAAACAGCTCAGCTGTCCTCCAATGGATTAACAGTTAAACAAACTGCAATATTACTGTGAGCCATAAAAAGAAGTGAACTATTGATACAACACAACAACTTGTATGTTTCTACAAAGAATTTTGCTATGTGAAAATGTAAATTCCAAAAAGCTGCATCCTATATTATTCCAGTTACATGATGCTTTTGAAATGAATATATATTTATATATTCATAATATATATATGAAGAATAGTTTAGTTGCTGCCATGCATTGGTGTGGGGAATGGGAATAGGAGAAACGGGTCTGAATACAAAAAGGGCAACATGAAGTTTCCTTGAAATGATGAATTATTTTACATATTGATTTTTTTCCCTGTTTTAATTTTGGGTCACACCCAGCAGTGCTCTGGGTTCAGGAATCACTCCTGGAAGCTTCAAGGATTCCAGGTATTGAACCGCATGTCAGGCAAGCATTCTATCCATGATGCTAACCCTCTACCCGCTTAATGATTTTTATCAAACTCAGTATTCTAGTTATGATCATGAACTGTAGGTTTTCAAGTTGTTACCACTAGGGAGACTAGGTAAAGGATACTTGGATTTCTCTATGTTATTACATACAACTGCATATGAGTTGACGATTATGGGAAAAAAGGTTAAGCTGAAGATTTATAAAGAGAAGGATAAAATTAAAACTGTATTATATTTAGAAATGATGAAAGTTTTCATTAAGTAAATGTCTTTCCAGATTCATTCAATCCAATGTAATTACGATGTGAGCAGGCATTTATGTAGAAACTGACAAAAGGATTATAAAATTTTTATAAAATGCAAAGATACTACTTCAGGCAAAAGGCAAATGGCCTCATTGGGGAATTGTAACAAACATTTAACAAAGAAATAATAGTGATTCTACATAAACTCCTCTTGAAAACTAAGTAGGAAGGAATACTTCCCAATTAATTCTAAGAGATGAAGCTACACTGATTTAGAAGTCAGAAAAAAGATACTTTAATTAAAAAAATCAGTATTCTTCATTAATGTATGTGACACTTCACCAAGATTTTTGAAATGTATCTAATAATCTATTAAAATGATTAAAAAATACACTATATCAGGTGGAGTTTAGCTTAGAAATGTAAAGTTGGTTTAATATTTTTAAAAAATCAGGACTTGGGGCCCAAATGATAAAATAGTGGGTAGGATGCTCACATTGCAGACAGCTGATCCAAATTTGATCCCTGGAACCACATATAGTCCTCTGACCACCAACAGGAGTGCTTCCTGAGCATAGAGCCAGCAATTAGAACTGAGCACTGCAGGATATGACACCAAAACCAACCAAACAAACAAAACCCCTAAGATTTGAGATTCCATATGACCTAGAAATTCCATGTTTGGAATTTATGAAATCTTTTGGAATTTTTGGAATCTACTCTATGGGCTAAAAAACTCTTATGTTCATTGCAGCACTATCACAATATCAAAGCCAAGAAGCAACCCAAGTGTCCAAGAATAAGTGACCGGAGAAAGAAATGATAATACATATACACAACAAAGACAGTCAAAAGTCTTATTTAAAATAGGAATTTTTAAAAATGCTTAACATCATTGATTATAAATCAAATTAAAACCACAATAAAGTATCACTTCTCACCACTGAGAATGGCCTATATCAAAAAGACCAGAAACAAGTGCTATTTGGTATGTAAATGAAGAGGAATCCACATTTACTGTTTGTAGGGTTGTAAATTTGTCCAGTCTCTACTGAAAACAGTACAAAAATTTCTCAAAACATTAAAAATAGAAATACTTTATGAAATTCCAGCCATTACATTTTTGTCCATCTATCCTAAGAACACAAAAACACTAATTCAAAAAGACATATGCACGCATACATTGCAGCACTCTTTACTATAGCTAAGATCTGGAAACAACCCAAATGCTAATAAGAGATGAGTGGATAAAAATTGTAGTGCATTTTCACAATGGAATACTATTCTGCTAGATGGAAAGATGGAATTTTGTTTTTCCAACAACATAGATGAAACAGGAGGATGTCATGCTAAATCTGAAGGAGAAAGAAAAAGACTAGATAGCTGATGTTACTTGTAGGTAGTGTGTAAAGAAATAAATCAAGGAAATAGACACTATCTAGTCAAAACAAACCCTCGACTAGGCTCTCAGGACAGAGTAACAATTACTTAAGTATGTGTGTGGAGTGGACTAGTGAAAGGGAAGGGTCTTGTGGATTCTAGAGTGAAAGGTTATTAGCACTTTGGCAGTGGGCGTGGTTTGGTAACATTGGTACCTCTAAAGTATAAACACTTATACTAAATAAGTATAAACACTTATTTTAATTTATTTTTATTTATTTCTGTGTGTGTTTTAAAGTTTATTTTGCAAGGTAGTTCGCCATATTTGATTACATTTCATATTCAAACACCAATCCCACCACTATTACACCTTCCCACCACCATATTTGGGCTGTTTCCATCCCAAGCCCCAAGCCCTGTCCCAAAGAACAACCGAAATAATATATTTTGTATTGCCTGTTATGAAAAACCGCTGAAAATGCTACAAAATGTATCCATAGAGGAAACAGTGTGAAGATTGTTCTGTTTTGGCAGGGGCCATTAAGACATTCTATAGGATATTCACTAACATGTTGTTAAAGGTTGAGTAATGTGAGCTTTCGTGTATATATATACGTATATATTTTTCGTATATATATACACATATATGTATATATATGTGTGTGTATATATATGCATATATATATTTCCCTCTATGATAGGTTGCCTACTGTTTGAACCCCATCAAATGTGATGTGGTACTTATGAAGAATGGGTGTAGAGTGTCTTATGATGTGTGCGGGAATAGATTAACTCGTGCGTGAGGCTCCACTTGAGCATAAACACTTAAATTTTTCAAACCAATGTTACTTCAATAAATTAATAATTAAAATATTCAATGCCATTAGATAAATGATTTGGGGGTGGTTGGGTTATGCCTGGCCGTGCGTGGAGGCTACTTTGGCTCTGTGCTTTGGGATTTCTCTTGAAATGCTTGGGGGATTAGAATACAGTGCTGTGGATCAAACCAGTGTCAACTGCATGCAGGGTTAAGTGTTATCTCTCTGATTAAAAAAACTACTTTGAAAGAAAAATTCGACAATAATTTCAATCGGATTTTTAAAATAGCTTCACAAAATTCAACATCTATTTGTGATTCAAACTTCTAGAAAAATAAGGAAGGAAGGAGCTATCTTCAACATAATAAAAGCACCTACAGTTAAGCCTCATAATTAACATCATACATAAATAACATCATACCAGATATACAGGTGAATATCTGAATGTTCTATAGCTCAGATTAGAAAAATGCTATAATGTATAGTCCTACTATGTATGTTCAATATTTTGTTCCTTATAAGCCATAATTGTATGCTCGTATGTCTGGCTTTCCCCCCTTCAGCATATTTAAGATTCATCTTTGATTATGCATTGTCAATCATGCATTCCTAAAAAAAATACATAGGCATTGAGGTAACAGAAATGTTAATTAATTAGATGGTGGGAATCATACCATGAAATCATCATAATAATAAACATAGGATAAATGGCAAATAAGTACATGAAGTCATGCTCAACATTAATTTAGGGAAGTTAAAATTTAAAAATATATATAACTTAATATATATAAATATCTTATAGAACATCTAAAATTTTATAAGTGATAGCCAGGATGTGTAACAATTGGAACACTATTGGTAGGAAACATCCAGAGATTTAAAAGCCAAGCTCCCAGAAGAGAGCAATGCAGAGAGTCTCTTGCCCATGCGCCTGGCTGTCTTCCCCAGGGCCCCTTGGAGGGGGTGGTATCCAGCTTCCCTCCCCACCCTGAGCAGAGCTCCCTCGGCCGAAGACCTCCAGAGCCTAGCCACAGCAATGCTCAAGGCCCCTCTCCACAGGTTCGGACGAGCCTCACGCATGAAGGTACTGGCAGAGGAACCCAGGTGTGTGGGACCCGGGGCTGAGACCTCCAGGCCTGCTCGGATCAGGACTAGACCTCTTCTGCCCAGATTTCCCATTTTCCAGTAGCTAGGTGGTCACACCCAGGGACTGCCCCTGGCGTCGTGTAATCCCACCAATGGCCAATTTCCAGAGACTTAAAACCAAGCTCCCGGAACCAAGCAACATCTTACAGCCTACTTCTCCCTCTGGGAGAACCTGGCAAACTACCGAGTTTCCTGCCCACATGGGAAAGCCTTGCAAACTTCCCATATTCATATACCAAAACCAGTAACAGTGCTGGGTCTCATTCCTCTGACCCTGGAAGAGCCTCCAATGAGGCATCCTTGGGAAGGACAAGTAAAGAGAGGCTTCTAAAATGTCTGGGCTAGGACGAATGGAGACGTTACTGAGACTGCTCAAGAAATTTGACAATCAATGGGATGATGATTGGTAGGAATGTATGCTAATATCAAAACTTTGGAAAATAGCTTGGTAGTTTCTTAAAAAATTAAACATACATTCTCACAGCTATTCTTCTCCTATATATTTATCCAAGAGAAATGAAAATATATACCCATACAAGGGCTTTCACACAGATGTCAGTAGTTTTATTTATAATAGCCTCACATTGGAAAGAATCCAAATTTATGCCTGCAGGTAAATAAATAAATAAATTGTAGTATAGTCAAAATGGAATGAACTATTATTTTTAGCTTTGTTGCATATAAATCAACAAATAAAATTGTGAGACATGTAAAGTTGTACATCATGATTTAATGTATGTATGAATTGTCAAAGGATTCCCACCATATAATTAACATTTCTATTACCTCAATGCTTATCTATTTTTTAGGACTGCACTATTGATAAATGCATCATCAAAAATGAATCTTAAAATAACTATGTTGAGGGGAGAAAAGTAGACACACAAGTATACATAGTGATTCCATTTACACAAAATTCTAAAGATTGCAAACTTGTCTACTGTGACAGAAAGTAGATTAATGTTTTTATTGTATATCAATTATGCTTAAATATACTTTAACAGCTACCAAATTTATAGAATATGAACAAAGTTATTTTAGGATATCTCAAATGTTTTCCAATACCAACAACCAGTTCTCTGATTCTCAGAACACCAACTGTGTGCACAGCAATTCAGTTGAATTCTGACACTAACTGTCCAGAGTTAGCTAAGAACCACAAGTTACTCCATACCTATGCATATACCCAGGAGAAATAAAAGCATGTGTTCACAGAAAGACTTATTCTCAGATACTCATAATAGCTCATTGATAAAATATCTCATTCAAACAACTTTGATATGTTCATATATTTGCATGTCTCACAAAAGGGAATGAATTATTCATAAACATAACATCATGTATGTATCTCAAAGCATTATGTTAATTCAGTCAAGAAACCTATCATATGACATTCTATAAATGGTAAAACTAGTGACAGAAAGCAGAACAGTGGATTTTAGGAATGAGTGGGAGATTGATTACAAGGGTCATACAGAATACGTCTGTAATGTTGCAGAAGTTTAGATAAGATAATGATTGATGTGATAGTTACATGGCTATTTACACATAAATGTGCAAATTTAATTGCATATAAGAGATACCTAAAATAAGCTGATTTTTAAGAATTCACAAAAATAGTCTGATGTAAATGTCCTAAGAAGGGCACAACATCATCTATCAAGTTTTTCTAACCCAAGTGTTTAACAAGAGTTAGAGTAGTTAGATCTACTCTAACTCTCAAGCTAACTAGATTGTGAGACATCTATAAGACAAATGTCCTGAAATATTCTTTAAAAACTGTGTTATGGGGGGGATGGAGAGATGGCATGAGGGGTAGGTGCTTGCCTTACATGAAGCAGACCCATGTTCGATACCCTGAAGCCCATATAGTCCCTAGAACCCCAGCAGGAGGAAGTCCTAAGCACAGCTCAATGTGTTCTCTTCCCCGCCAACCCTCCCCCCCAAAAAAAAACAAACTAAAATAAATTATAGAAGACAAAAGTTAAAAAAGGCTAAAATTCCAGAATAACTAAATACATTTGGGGGATGGTTATGGGCTATATGTGGTGCTGCTAAGGGCTTAGATCTGACTATGTACTCAGGTATCATTCCTGGCAAGGCTCAGGGGACTATATGGAGTGCTGGGGATGAACCTGGATGGGCTGCATCTTATCCATCTCTCTGGCCCAAGCAAAATACAATTTATAGTAGTATGAATCCTATTCAGGAAAAATCAAACTATGAATAATATAGCTGACAGAATTGGAGGAATTCAAGTATAGGTATATGATGAAGATTGTTGGGTATGGTCCAAGTGGCAAAATAATTCCATCTTAAGAGGTTCAAGAAGGGACTGGAGCACAGCGGGTAGGGCATTTGCCTTGCATGCGGCCAACCCGGGGTTCTATTCCCAGCACATCCCATATGGTCTCCCGAGCACCGCCGGGAGTACTTCCTAAGTGCAAAGCCAGGAGTAAACCCTGTGCATCACCAAGTGTGACACCAAAAGCAAAAAAAAGAGGTCCAGGAAAAGAAAAAGGAGGACAAGGAAGGAGAACAAACACAGAGTTAAAAGTATGCCAAGTTATTCACTATTAGTTAAAATAGCTGAGGAGTACATAACGTATTTTAATTCATTGTATTGCTCTTTTAACATTTAAAAATGTTTTCACAACGTACAGGTAAAACTAGCACATATTAAAATTTAGTAAAGTTGGGTTAATAGCACATTGAAAGTTTTGAATCAAGATTTTAAATTTATTTATTGACTTATTGTATTGGGGGGGTGCATACCTAGCAGTGCTTAGGCTTTACACCTGGCTCCGCATTCAGAGATCACTCCTGGTGGGATTAGGTAACCATATGTGGTGTCGGCAATTGAACCCAGGTTAGCTGCATGCAAGCAAGTAACCTATTCACTGTATTATCACTCTGGCTCCAAATCAAGAAGTTTTAGAAATAAATGATGCATATTAAATTATATGCCATCATTTAAAATAAACCCTCCTTTGGAAAGCAAATTATTTTTTATTTTATTTTTTCAATTAGTGAATCACCATGAGTTACAGTTACAAACTTATGAACTTTCATGTTTGCATTTTGTTTATATCCCTCCACCAGTGCCCAGTCCCCTCCACCAATGTTCCCAGTATCCCTCCCACCCTCCCACCCCATCTCCCCACCCCACCCCACCTCTGTGGCAGGGCATTCCCTTTTGTTCTCTCTCTCCTTTTGGGTGTTGTGGTTTGCAACAGAGGCACTGAGTGGCAATCGGGTTTGGTCAATATTCTATTTTCAGCGCGCATCTCCCATCCCGTGTGGGTCCTCAAACCACACTTTACCTGGTGTTCCCTTCTCTATGCGAGCTGCCCTTTCCTCAAGCGTGTGGGGCCAGCTTCCAAGTCTTGGAGCCAACCTCCTGGTACTTATCTCTACTATTCTTGGATGTTAGTCTCCTATTCTGCTATTTTATTTTATATTCCACAGATGAGTGCAATCTTTCTATGTCTGTCTCTCTCTTTCTGACTCATTTCACTTAGCATGATACTTTCCATGTTGATCCACTTATATACAAAGGTCATGACTTCATCTTTTCTAACAGCAGCATAGTATTCCATCATGTAGATGTACCAAAGTTTCTTGAACCAGTCATCTGTTTTGGGGCACTCGGGTTTTTTCCAGATTCTGGCTACTGTAAACAGTGCTGCAATGAACATTCGAATGCAGATGTCATTTCGACTGTACTTTTTTCCCTTTCCGGGATATATTCCCAGCAGTGGTATTGCTGGGTCAAATGGAAGCTCAATTTCTAATTTTTTGAGAAGTGACCATACTATTTGGAAAGCAAATTATTTTTTAACAAATAGACTAAGTACAAAAAAAATTCCAGTCTATTCTCTAAAAGAATATGAGCAACGAAACTTCCCACGTAAATGATTCCAGGCTCAAAACTCTGGGGTCTTCTAGGAGTGGGGACAATCAGATTCCCCTCTATGCTTGAAGGCACAGGAGCCTGCAGCCACATCCAACAGTCTCCAACAAAGAAAGGCCCCAGATGCACAACTGAACCTCATCAAGCTGCTAAACCACCAAATTATTCCAGCTCCATTGCTCCCAGAGCACAGGGCTGTGACACTCCAAATATCGTAGTATTGTTAGCCCAGTAAGATCACAACATATCTGATGGGAAAGTTGCAAAGAAAACAACTAAACTCAATGAGCAAAAACAATAACACAGACGACTCAACTAGCACTAACCAACACAGTAAATCCTCAGACAATGACCTCATTAACACCATTGTGAGATATAGCAATTACCACAAGTAGAGTTTTATTGATCTGAGTTTTGATAATTCCATTTGCCTTTGTGTTGTAACAAACAATATGAAGTAAACTTGTTTTGCCTGCTAAGGGGGAAGATTGGGTGGTGGGTGGAAAACTGGGGACATTGGTGAGGAAAGATTACACTGATGGTGGGGTTGGTGTTGGAACGTTCAATGACTGGAACAACTGTATTATAAACAACTTGGTGAATCATGGTGTTATAACAATCTTTTTTTAAAGAATTCAGTGGTAGGAGATATGCATTATTCAATGTATTGTTTAGAAAAACAGTTATTCAGGTAAGAAATCTATATAGCCCACTTGAACATTTATTACAAGTGTATTGAAAATTTACTGTCAGAATTACACTCTCTTCCCAGATGAGACCCCAAGTGGCCACACACGAATGGCTCCTCCGTTCCTGAATGCCATGATCCCAGAGGCCCACTAACTACTTTCAGCACCCAGCGGCTTTTTGCAGAAATACCTCTAGACTGTGAACTAAGCTACGGCCCCATGCCGCCCTGGGAGGGGAAAGGTTTTTCTCTCTCGACCTTTCCTTTCCCTGGTGGCGTGGTGACCGCCATCTTATAAAGGCCCACTAAACAGAGGTACAAGCTTGCAATGATGCAACTTCTGGCAGAAATTTATCTGGACTTAATTACTAAAATACCAGAAATCCAAAACTGCATGACCAGTGGCCACGGGACCTCATATGCTCTTCATTCTCAGCAATGGAAAACAAATTATCAAGTGATGCCATTTTGGCAGGTCTGATTATTGGGGGGAAATTCCAAATAATAATAGAGAGTTTTCTGTTGAAATATTGAATGTAATCAAAGAGAAAGTAAAGTGAAAATCATCAGCCACACAGGTGTGTGTGTGGGGGGAGGTGGGAGTGGGATGGGAGGTATACTGGGGTTCTTGGTGGTGAAACATGTGCACTGGTGAAGGGATGGGTGTTTGATAATTGTATGACTGAGACTTAAGCCTGAAAGCTTTGTAACTTTTCACATGGTGATTCAATAAAAAAATTAAAAAATTGGGGGCTGGAGTGATAGCACAGCGGGTAGGGCGTTTGCCTTGCACGCGGCCGACCCGGGTTCAATTCCCAGCATCCCATATGGTCCTCTGAGCACCGCCAGGGGAGATTCCTGAGTGCAGAGCCAGGAGTAACCCCTGTGCATTGCAAGGTGTGACCCAAAAAGCAAAAAAAAAAAAAAAATTAAAAAATTGGCCTTTCCGGCCCCGCGCGAGATCAACCCCGGAGGCAACTGAACCACTTTGGACATGAGCGGCGCCCCCCAAATGCCTCCAAACTGTGTGCTCGGAGCTTCTGGCCCAGGCGCTGCCGGCGGGGTATGGTCTTTTCTCTCTAAATTCTTTCTTTTTGAACGCAGCGAGGCAATAGCCGGTTTTTAGACTCTACAGGAAGCCCGGGAAAGCCGATGGGGCGGAACTTCCGGATCCGCCCTGAGCCGGCCGACATTTAAGCACAGAGCCATGTGGGGACGCTCCTTTCCGGCCCGGGCGAGATGGACCCCGGAGGCAACTGAACCACTTTGGACACGAGCAGTGCCCCCAAAATGCCTCCAAACTGTGTGCTCGGAGCTTCTGGCCCAGGCGCTGCCAGCGAGTGATGCAATTACCAAAAGAATTTTCCCTGGACTTCATATAGAAATCCAAAACCATGCAGCTGCAATAGCAGCCGCGCAACCTAATATCTCCTGATTGTCAGCAACGTGTAAATGTTCCTTTTTGGCAGGGCTTACCGTGGGGGGAACCTCCAAACAATAGTACTGAGTTTTTTGTTGAAGGGTAAAAGATTGTAGCGATAGAATTTTAGGCAGAATTTTCCCTGGACTTTATATAGAAACCCAAAACCGCGCGGCCGCGGCAGCCTAATGTCATCTAATCATCAGCAATATGAAATGGTTCCTTTGTAATGGGTTGGACTTTGGGGGGACCATAATAGGGTTAAAGTTTGTAGCGACGTGTAATTTCTGGCTGTACTTTCCCTGGACTTTATACAGAAATTCAAAGCCGCGAGGCCACTGCCATGGCCGCACAACCTATTGTCATTTAATCATCACCAATATGAAATGGTTCCTTTTTAATGGGTCAGACTTTGGTGGGAAATCCTAACAAGAATAGTAAGTCTTTTGCTGAAATATTGAAGGCTACCAAAGTGGTAGCCATCTCTATAGACTGAACTAAGCCATATCCCCACGCCGGCTGAGAAGAAATATCCTTCTTTCTCGGGAAGAAACGCGGCGTGGCGTTAACCATAGTATGATGTCCATTAAGCTGACACGGACCTGGTGGTGTGGGAATGGGATACAAGGGAATAAATTATTATGTACTTGGAACAGCGGGACGCTGGTGGAATCTCGAGCCGGGGCCAATACCAGCGTATTACTTTTGGTTCCAGAAACTGCTTGCAGACATTCTACTAGACTATCAACTAAGCCAGGGCCCCACGCCGGCTGATGACGGGAAATAACCATCTTTTTTGGTTTGTTTTCCCTTTGTCAGGCAGCGTGGTGATTACTAAACAGGCGTGATCTTGGTGGCGCGGGACGAGGGGGGAAAAATAGAAAAGTTATGTAACAAACAGCAGGACTTAATATCTCTACATTCTCAGCAATGGAGAGCCATCAAATGCTTCCTTGACAGTGGGACTGTCTTTTCTTTTTTGGGCGGAAACCCTAGCAACAATAGTGAGTTATGTGTTGAAACATGGACTGTAACCAAGATAAAGCGTAAACGAAGTGAAACTTATCACTTACAAGGGTGGGGACTGGGGGGGCGGGTGGGGGCGGGAGGTATAATGGGGTGGTTGGTGATGGAATATGGGCACGGGTGAAGGGAAGGGTGTTTGAGTATTGTATAACTGACATAATCCTGAGAACTATGTAACCCTCCACTTGGTGATTCAATAAAATTAAAAAAAAAAGAAAAAAAGAAAAAAAATTGAAAAAAATTGAATTTCTAAAAGTATAATCCAAATGGAGATTTTTTAAAGCATAAGAAAAATTAAAGGCAGCAAAAAGAGAATAGATTTGATTATGAAATTAGACTCTGGAACATGAAAAACATAAAATTAGAAAATAAATATTTTAAGTAGAACAAACAAATGATGGCTTGCCAGGTTTATGCTCAATATATAAAAATATGTTCTACACATTTGATGAAAAATATTTTAGGACTAATGGAAAATAAAAAACACTGTCACAAAAGAAATAAAAGTGGTTGACAAATCTAAAGTTGATTTTAATCTTGAATGTAATCAAAGATATGTAAATGAAATCTTATAATAGCTTCTATTTCCATGAAATTGATGTCATAAATTTTAAAAAAGCAATTCTCCTATTGTTGAGGAATATAATATCTGTATTTTCTATTATTTCTGATGAGAATTTAAATTCATACAACTTCTGAAAAGCAATTGGAAAATATCTCTTTAGAGCTTTAAAATATCCTTACTATAATAAGGCATCCTAAGGGAAAATAATCAGAGATATATACCAAGATTTATGTACTAAGTTAACCTTCATAGCATTATGTGACTTAGTGATGATATGGAAATAGAAGAAATGGCGTACTTTTAGGGGTTGGTTTAATCTATCACATTATATACAAGGAAACAGTATGATGCAGCTATTAGAAAATATTGAGGCTTTCGGGGGCTAGAGTGATAGCACAGAGGGTAGGACATTGGCCTTGCACACAGCCAATCTGGGTTTGATTCCCAGCATCCCATATTGTCCCACGAGCACCGCCAGGAGTAATTCCTGAGTGCAGAGCCAGGAGTAACCCGTGAGCATCTCTGGGTGTGATTGAAAAGGCAAAAACAATAAAAAAGAAAGAAAATTTCATCTATTTCATAATATATGCTTAGAAAAAAGTTTGAAGGAAATAGTCTAAAAATTCAGAGTAGTTATCTGGACGTAATAGAATTCAACATACTTCCTTTGCACTTTGGTAAATTCATATTTTCTTCAGAACGTATGTCTTAGATTTAGAACATCACATTATTAAATAAGAGTGAAATGTGGAGTCAGGGAGATAACTCACAGGGTCTTGCATGTACTAAACTTTGAGTTTGCTCCTGGACAATGAATGCCCTAGCACAGTAGGGTGCCACCCTGGTTTTCCCCAGTACCTCTGGGTCTGAGCAGCAGCACTGCATTGTTGGACCTGAGCGTTGTATTGAACCAGAAGGCCTGCATATTCAGGCTGAGTATCACCAGGAGTGGCCCCCAGACCCTCTGAGCATTGCTTCAGAGGTTCCTTTCCTCTCCTCCTCCTGTTTGCTCAAAAAAGGGTGTGATTTCTGTTCTGAGAAGGAATGACCTGTACTTAAATTTTAGTGTTTCAGCCTTGAATCCATATTGTTCAATTTGTCTCATTCAAGAACTCCCTCCTGTACCACCTTTGCTCAGGCACCCTTCATTTTCAGAAACACACATTTTTTAGGTCTTTTAGGCCTGGGGGAAGAGGAGAGTGCCAGACATTTTTGTGACAAACCATTTACTGATAGATGATTTGATTGTTTGTAGTCTCTCTAGTGTGCTGAAATTGAAATCTATGTAATACCGCCTCTTTTCATTACCCATGAGTGAGCGCTCAACCTTCAAATATTGAAATCCAGCCACATAGGTCCTTGCCTCCACTGTCTTACTGTGTCAACATTTTCAGATCTTTCAGGATCATGGGCACCCTAACCACACTACTCAAAATGTGCTCTGTGAATCAGCAGTATAGACATCAACAAGCATTTGGGAACTCATTCAAATTTAACATCCTTAATGGGTCTATATTTTCACAAGATCTTTCAATGGTTTGTGTGTACATTAGCTCTTAAGAAGCATTGGTCCATGTGGGCAGGGTATAGTGAAAAAAAGGAAACCTCTTTCATTGCTGGTGGATATATCAGCTTCTTGGAAAACAGTATTGGAGATAACTCATAAAAGCAAGAGTTGATTAGGGCTGGATCAATAGTACAGTGGCTAGGGTGCTTTTTTTGCACAGCCTACCAATCTTTGATCCTCGGCACCCATATTGTCCTCCAAGCCCAGCATTCCATATGAAATCTTATGGAATGTTAGAGAAATGTTAGAGAAAAGTAAGTCAGAGGAAGAAGAATAAATACTAGATGATCTTGTTGCAAACAGATAGGAAGTCTTGGTAATGAGCTTTTGGAAAATAAGAAAACTTAAGGAGCAATTTTCCAACCCTGAAGTAGCCCAAAGGTATGAAGAATATATCTCTTGGAGATGTAAAACCTGAGTTTTTAATAAACCCTCATGATGGAAACAAATATTTATGGAGCTTGTTGCATGATGCAAACCATTCTTGCCAGGCACTTCTATGATGAAGACAAATTTAATACATTAAATAATTACGAAGGCCTAAGAATTGCTGGCCCCAGTGGAAGAGCTTTAAAAGGACATAAATGATAAATTAGCAAAAGGATTATATCAACAATGATATCTATTGAGGCTTAGATGAAGAAGTGATCATCTGAAAACAGAGAAGTATAGAGGAATGCGCTTATATCTATCTGGGTTTGTGATAGAGGCCTTGATAGAGGCCAAGCTGTGGTCAACTCCTCCCCCGGTATGGTCGTGATGGATTTGTGATCTTGAACAAGAGTTTTCAGACTTTAAGGGGCATGAGGATTACCTGGAAGGAATTTTAAGGCACAAATACTGAGTTTATGTGTTTTCTGAGTTTCTTATCTAGTTGGGCAGGGTTTGGGAATGTGCATTTCTAATAAGTTCTCAGATATTGCTTATGCTGCTGGTCTAAGGATAATTCTTAGACCAATTGTTCTTGAGAACAATTATCTTATAGGAAATATCTTGGAGAGACTTTTTATTTTATTGCTGATCAATTTATGCGCCATGTAATTTCTTTCCTTGGAGGTCATTCCTCAAGAAGGGGATAGTCATAATTTTCTATTTAAGTGTTATGACAAGTAATAGGAATAAAATTCTATTAAATTACCTTAGTATAATTGCCTGGTACTACTAGTTTAATTTCAATTTTCTTCCCCAGACTAATCTTTGTTTAAAAAAATTAGTAGCGGGGCTGGAGTGATAGCACAGCGGGTAGGGCATTTGCCTTGCATGCAGCCGACCCGGGTTCAATTCCCAGCATCCCATATGATCCCCTGAGCACCACAAGGAGGAGTAACTTTCTGAGTGCATGAGTCAGGAGTAACCCCTGTGCATTGTGGGGTGTGACCCCCCGAAAAAATTCATAGCAATTTCTTTGGAAGCAAAGAAATAGTATACTTGGTATAAGATTACTTTGGAGTAGACATCAGCCCTTTTTAATAGAAACTGGAGGTCACATCTTCTATACAATTGACAAAAACCAGCCAATGTCTTTTGTGTGTTTGTGCTGGCATCTTTCACAATTCAAAATATAGATAACTCAAAACTTAGAGGGGCCGGAGTGATAGTACAGCAGGTAGGGCATTTGCCTTGCATGCGGCCAACCTGAGTTCAATCCCTGGCATCCCATATGGTCCCTCATGCACCGCCAGGAGTAATTCCCGAGTGCAGAGCCAGAAATAACCCCTGAACATTGCTGGGTATGACTCAAAAAGGAAAAATAAAGACTTAGGACTGGTGTGATAGCACAGTGGGTAGGGCATTTGCCTTGCACGCGACTGACCTGGGTTCAATTCCTTTGTCCCTCTCGGAAAGCCTGGCAAGCTACCGAGAGTATCCTGCCCACATGGCAGAGCCTGGCAAGCTACCATGGCATATTTGATATGCCAAAAACAATAACAACAAGTCTCACAATGGAGATGTTACTGGTGCCCACTTGAGCAAACCGATGAACAATGGGACGACAGTGCTACAGTGCTACAGAGAGGCCATGGCATTCCAGGAACACTGTTCAAAGAAATTATTTGAAAAATGGAACTTACATTCCACCAGGGATTTAGAAAAAAAGTTCTAATTTCATAGAACTACAAATTATAAGGTAAGAAATTCAAGCAAGCCTGATGGAATAATATGAAAAGGAGACCTTTTCCTTTCTCTGTCTAACAGTAATCTTCTAGTTTCAACACTATGATAAGCATGAAAAACGAATTGGCAACTATGTATTCCCATCACAACTTTGATGTGAACTGCAACTTCCTTTAAATACTGATGACTCCCTCAAGTGTATTTATTCACTTCACTTTTCATGATCAAACTAACAGGATCCACTAAGCAAATAGTATCTTCCTATGGGACACACAGATGAAGTGGGAAACTCATGGTTTATTCGAGTGTAGCTGATAACTAACTAATCACATAGCAAGCTTTGAAGCCATAACTAGTATGTTTTGGTTGATGTGCAGGAAAAAAATGATTATTCTGGAGCAGGAATCATTTTTCCATTGAGTGTGTATCAGTTGGGGGTCACACTTCAGACAGTTGACATCTAAGGGAAAAACATCAAGACAGCAAATGACATAGAAAAAGAGTAAAAAAATTCCCACTCTGCCTTCTCACTTCTACTTTCTAATCATACTTTCTAGTATCATACTAGGCCTGTTCTTGTTTCTGCACCCTCTCAATAGCTGAACTTTTAACAGAGAAAACATGCCATCTCCCAGATTGTATGTCTTTACTGGCTCCACTGTGTGCCTTCTGGATCAAATTTAAATTGCCTACTTTAAGAACAGCCAGTATCTTTTCAATCCAATGGTGCATTGTATAAATTGCCATCACAAGCAATTAATGTCTGATTTTTTTCCTTCTAAATAATTTGGTTGAGTTATGTTTAATATAGTTTAGTTTTTCTCTCCCCAAATCATGTCAAGTAAATTATGTTTTCTTATGCCTTGCAAAGTTCATGCATATATCACTTCAACTGTGATTAAAAGGGATAGAAGAATTTTCATGAAAAGGGATATAAACCAGCTACTCACTAACATTTTATGAGTAAAAGTCGGTTTTGGCCAGAAGATGTTGTTGGGAAGAAATATTTTTAAGAAATGATATTGTATAAAGTGAATATAAAGTTCCTGTATAACATTAAATGGAAATTTTTGTTTATTATTCTTGTCTTTCTTGCCTACCCCCACACATCAATGTGACACACAGTTTTTGCTCTGAGTCACATTCAGTTATCCATCAATCTGTACTCTCATAACTCCAACAGCAAAAATCAAAGGAGTAAATACTGAAAATATCTGAAAATCATGGGAGTAAATACTCTCAACCTGTTGGATTCTCAAGATGTTGATGATGCCTTAGGCCAAATGCCTAAGGCAAAAGCTGAGAAAGAGGGAATTCTAATAGGACTTGGGAGGGGTAATCCTCCACCCAAATGCTAGCATACAGATGCAGTGACCGCACACAGGAATAATGTGCAGGTATTTCTTTTCCAGCTTATGCTCTTTAAAACGTCACATGTGAGGAGCCATATAAGTAATAAATTGGGTAAGTCACTTTCCTTGCACCAACTGACCCAGGTTTGATCCATGCATCACATATGGCCCCCCAAGACCCACTCGGGGTGATCCCTGAGCTCAGTGCCCGGAGTAAGCCCTGAGTACAGTTGATAATGGCCCCTAAACTTCTGCACATTTAAAAAATATTCCATTTGGACCACAGGATGATCTAATTTGACTATTTCCTTTACATTCTATTTCATAATCACCACAGTGCAGGTAACCATAATCGGCATAAAGAAAACAAAGTGGCTCAAATTTTGTTTCAAACAATCATTTCAAAACCCATTCCCAGAAGTCACCCCCTCAACTATTCTTTGTTTCCTAGCTCACCAATCTGTTGCTTCAACTATTATCTATTCTTGGGCTCCTTAACTTACATTTAATTATGTTAACTTCTATTTATACAAGTTGTCCAATCAAGTCCTAAAGGATCAGCTAAGCTATGAATAAACACTTCTCCAAAGAAGACATACAAAGGGGCTAGAGTGATAGCACAGCAGGTAGGGTGTTTGCCTTGCACGCGGCCGACCCGGGTTCGAATCCCAGCATCCCATATGGTCCCCTGAGCACCGCCAGGGGAGATTCCTGAGTGCATGAGCCAGGAGTGACCCCTGTGCATCGCCGGGTGTGACCCAAAAAGCAAAAGTAAATAAATAAAATAAGAAGACATACAAATGACCAATAGGTGCATGATTTACCCCTCTATCAAAACACTAGTATGAAAACCTCCATATTTACTGCAGGAATATTTACAACTATCAAGAGTTAGAAATAATGGAAGTGCCCATCAACAGATGGCTGGATAATGAATATATGTTATAAATTAACAATGAATAGTAATCATTTATATTAATAGATGAAATTCTGCTATTTACAACAACATGGATGGCCATAGAAAGCAGATGGAAAAATACAACTTGGAATGATCTCACTCATTTATTATACATAGAGTAACCAAACAAAAATAATCAAAATAAAGCAAAAACAAACTTAGACAATAATACCAATTAGTGCCTACCATAAGGAAAGTAGGATGTGAGGAGAGATAAATCAGGTAAAAGATGTCAATTACATGGTGAACAATAGAATTGGACTTTTGTTTTGGGGCCATACCCAGTGGTACTCAGGACTTACTCCTGGCGTTGTGCTCAGGGATCACTTATAGAGAGGCTCAGGGGATTGTATATGATGCCGAGTATTGAATCTGAGTCAGACATGTGGAACACAAGAAACATACCCACTTTACTATCTCTCTGGACCCTGAAATTGGACTTTCAGTGGTCAATTTAGTGTAGCGTAGGCACAAGTTGATTTATAATAATGCATGCCTGAAGCCACTATAATGTTATACTTCATTTTTGCTTAAAATGATAAAACACAGATAGAATAAGTTCAGCATTGCACAAAGCACTGTCTTCCAGAAAGCCAGACCAGGATAGGGTAAGCTTGAGTCATTCTGTGTGGAGGAACCTATTTTGAAAGACCTGGGTTTTAAGAGAATAGGTTAAGCTTGTTTAGCCAGAGATGATGGTGGATTCCCATTGAAAAACCCTCGTTACTCATTATTTCCAATACTCTGACCAACGACTTCATATTTCAAGTATCTCAGGGATCTGATTTCTCTAGCCTCCAGAATGAGTTGTACAATGACTTGTACATGAGGCACACTAGAAATTTTGGGCATCCTGTGGGTTGCCCTTAACCAATGATTGGGGAAAATAGTGGATAATACCTCAAGTCCCTCTGCAATCAGGAAGCATAACTCTGAGGTGAGTTATGTACAGTCCTATTTTCCCATAGCAGTATTCTCATTAACTTTCTGTTTATTTATTTCCATTTCTTTCCTCTTTTTTACATACTGCTTCCTGCTCCATTGGGCCTTTCAAATTTCATTTCAGTATTTATTTCTGAGGAACCCAATCTAAGAGCTATAGCATGGGTTGTGTGAAATCTTGACTTCACACAGCAGTTGGAACCTCATTGTGGATACCCCAAATGTCCTGTTTGGGGTAGTAAGTACTTGATCAGACCCCTATACAAGAAGATCATTCCAGAAACAGAAGAATGAATTAGACCGGCAGTTCCTGTAACACAAATGTAAGCACTGTAGCACTGTCATCCCGTTGTCCATCGATTTGCACGAGTGGGCACCAGTAATGTGTCCATTGTGAGACTTGTTGTTACTGTTTTTGGCATATTGAATACGCCATGGGGAGCTTGCCAGGCTCTGCCATGTGGGCGAGATACTCTCGATAGCTTGCCAGGTTCTCTGAGGGGGTGGAGGAATTGAACCCGGGTCGGCTGTGTGCAAGGCAAATGCCCTACCCGCTGTGCTATCGCTCCAGCCTCCAATCCAATACAAATATAAAAATATGGAAAATATTTAACAGTATGAATTCTTGCTTCTATCCCATACCAACTGTATCAAGCAATCTGGGGTGAGAAACCTATGCTTTAATAAATTCTTCAGGTGAATCTGATGGGTTGTAGTGTGGAAGAGGAGCTGGCAGCACAGAAACCAATTATCAGGTTAGAGTGAGTTCTGATGAGAAGCCGTAAGAACCTCAGATATCAATTTTTATTCCAAAAAAAAGTGGGCCGGAGCGATAGCACAGCGGGTAAGGCGTTTGCCTTGCACTCGGCCAACCTGGGTTCGATCCCCGGCATCCCATATGGTCCCCCAAGCACCGCCAGGAATAATTCCTGAGTGCAAAGCCAGGAGTAACCCCTGAGCATCGCTGGGTGTGACCCAAAAAGAAAAAAAAAATTATTCCCTTCTTCCCATTCGTTTTGCCTTGGACTGTGTTCTACATGCAAAGTGTGCTAGTAAATATTTGGCTTGACATCTCCCATCTCATTATCGAGCAAGCAGGAATGGTAATGATGGAGGCAGGAATAAAGTAGGATATGGTGACAGGTCATGTGAGATTTAGCCACCATTTCCCATAAACTTTTCAAGCATTATTGTCTTCTGTTCCGAGACAAAGTCTTCCCCTAAAAATTGGGGCATTGACCAGATATTAAATCTTCAGAAGGCATCAGCAACTGCTCCATTTTCTGAAATCAAGATCCCATGGCTTATGTGTATGTGCCTGAGAAGTATTATAAATCTGAGAATGAGATCCCCATAAACTGGGCCATAAAAGCTTTTTAAAAGAAATTACTTCATGAGAAAGAGAACATTTTGTGTGTACAAGGGGAAGGGATAGCTTCCGGGAATATAGATAGGAGGTCTCTTGCTAAGTAGCCAAAAAGTCAAAATTAGTTTATGTTAGAGACCTAATACATATGACTATTACTTGTGGTTGCTTGCAAAACTGTTCTTTTTCTTTCAAAGTCAGTTTGACCGAGGTCTTTATAAATCGTGCATTTCAGAACCCTATAATTGTACCCTACAACTTTGCAATGGCATTAGACACTCTGTGCCTACATATGGGGTTGTGAGAACTCAGAGTCTTCCAACAGACCTCACGGTTGGGGTGACTGAGGAAGACATGGTTGGCAACAGCCCACTGGTGTACCAGCTCCCAGAACAAAAAGTCTTTTGACTGAAACCTTCAAGAGAAACTGGATGACAATCTTTGGGCCAAAAGGAGCAATTGGAAAGGTAGTTTTGTGGGTTGGCTTCTAAGCTGAAGTTGAAACTAGGCTATAGTAAATCTGAAAGAAACCTGGCAGGGGAGGAAAAGGTCTGGCATGTGCCAGGAACTACATAAACCCATGGTCAGTCAAATAGCCAGTGTAGGGAGGAAATATTTCTGACTGGCAAAGATGGCTCCACTGTCTATTGATTGACTATAAGTGGAGAACAGCCAGCATCTTGCTTGGTGTAGTGTGGCCTGTCGATGTAGAACCTGGCTGGAATAACTGCTGTGTTATTTAACTTCAACCTAGAAAAAAAGCATGCCATTTTCAAGAGGCCCTAAAGAGGGGAAATCATTTTTGTGATTGCAAAACCTTAAAAGGTCATTATATGCCCTTCGTAACCAATCAGATTGAGTTATTTCTCAAGGTACAGATCACAAAACTAATGAAAATAAAGATGTACATGGACAAGAATTTATTAGGCATAGGGCTATTTTTCATAAACAATGAGAAATATTTAGCTTTAAGGGCAGGCCACAGTTGGTTACCTCAAGGGACTTTTCAAGTCTACCAGTATTGCTTTTTAGATTATAGAGCTTTTGTAAACCAAGCAAGCACTAAGCCTTATACTGAATAGAAAGACTAAGGGGGCCAGTTCTGGTATTGTCTGTAACAACAAATACACAAAGTACACAAGGACAGGTCAGTCCCCTTGAAGCTCCCATAGCTGTGGGGCCTCTGATTGTGTCCATATCCCTTCATTGAGTCTTTGGGGTTTTTTTTCAGCTGTGTTTCTGGTTCTGCAGACCATCAATTGTGGGATGATTGAGTAGTGAGATGTGACTAGTGAGTAGTCTACCGAGTTCACTCATTAAAAACTAACATAGGTTTCACCTATTTAAGTGAGTTTCATGATTGACATGAACAAATAGGGAAATGATTGGCTCGACTGCTTAGTTATCAACCAGAGTGTGGTAAAAGAATCAGTAAAATGACCCCAGTGAAAACCCAACTCAGCTGAGTAGTTTATGATAAAATCAGATTGAGACTTCCAAACCAGAGTATGTTATCTCTACCTACCATCCAGTCAACCCACAGCACCTATTCCTTATTTACAGAAATAAAAGAAAGCTCTTAAAAAATTCTGCTTTTTCCCATTACATGTTAATACTCCAAAGACACATTTTAATTAAGGCAGCACAAGAAAAATCACTATCATAACTATTAAAATTATGCAAGATAAATATATGCATTCTTTGCAGCTTAATTTATTGTGACTTTAAAAGGATTGTGAAAGCTCGCCTTGCTTCTGTGAAACATGGTGCATTTTGCAGTTCCCTTCAGTTATAAATTAATATGGGCCATTAGGGATGAGGCTAATGGTGAGTGAAGACTATCTCAGAGGGAATACATAGCACCTGAGAAAATGAACAGCTGTGGTATGTGGACCCCCAACCAGTCCTATAAATGACACAACTTTTCTTAAAATTAGTCCCTACAGAATCATATTAATTTCTTATAACTAAATCTGTCACTGTTTTTCAACTTGCTTTCCTCTGTAAGTTTGTTTCCTTATTTCTCTACCCAGAGAAATTTTGGTATGGGGATCAAAGAACTTAAACCTAAACGACCCAACTTAAATCTACCTGTGTGAAAATTCTGTGCTGATACTTGTACCTTACATCTTGAAAAATTTAAATTTACAGCTGAAATTATGTACTTATGAGGAGAAAAGCTAACATATTTGCAGGTTGGTTAACCATTATACACATGCCCCAAAGTCTCCATTTCATGATAAAAGAAAATCTTAGAATCTTTTTAATTCCCACTGCAACAAAGTAAAATTTGGGGAGGTTTTGACCAAATTTTATATATATATGTATATATATATAAGACAATATATCTGTATTTCCCCTCTCAGAAAATTGTATAAGGATGTTGAGAGAGGCTCTAGGAAGTTTAGCAACTCACTGGGGGAGACTTGAAATAAAAGACAAATTTTATGCTCCCATGGATTTCGGAATAGTAATGTAGCACCTTTGAAATTGAAAAACCAACACAGGGTCCTAGACTTACAATGGCTTTTCCAACTCAGAAAAGCAACATAATATATCTGAGAACTGAAGATTTGTGCTATTTCCCTATGAATTAAACCAGGGCTTCTTAATCATTTTCCACTTGTGTTCCCTTTTGCCTGAGAAATTTTCACATGACCCAAGGTAAATAAGTATATAATATAGTATGAAAATAGGACATTTACTGATAATAAATCATGAATATATTTGTTTCAAAACAAAAGTTTAAAAAGTAATATGATTACATAGCAGGTCATAACTTATGGTTTAAGAAGCTAGGGACTAGATCAACCTCTAGGCAAGTCATACCTCGTTGGGCAACAGATTTCAATGCTCCCCACTGCGTACCAATCTCTTTCACCCACATTGTGTATTGCTGTTCTTTAGTACTTTTGTTCTGGAGACTAAAATGTCCAGTTATGTCTCTCCTCCTCAGGAAAAGAAAATGTAGCCTCTTTGTGTATATTAGTAATAAAACTCTACAGTAAATTGAAGTAGAATGAGTGTGCGTCTAGTATTAAGTATTAGGAAGTCTGATATATTGCAGAATCCCTGAGAGTTCACAAACAGCCTATACATAATCACACTCACTCTGTCTCTCATGTCTCACTATCTGTGTCTCTCTCATACTCTCTCCCCACACACATGCACACAAACACACACAGCCAAAGACAAACTCTAAATGATTGGATGTGTATGGTTGAGCTTTTGATATTAGAATATATGGGAATTACATCATACAGGGTATTACATCATATGGGCATAACATCATATGAGCTACCCAGAGTTCTAGAGCATGAAGGAAACTATCATTTGTATTACCTTCCATTGAATGAAAGGCTACTTTGATTTTTTCCCACTCAATTTCAGGGAGGGAATTATTGACTGGGTAATCAGTCAACAAACGGATTATTGATAAGTCACAGTAATGAACCAGTGTACCAAACTTTGCTTCCAATCAAGAGGAGAGGCTGATGTAGAAATAAGCAAACAATGTACTTACTATAAATAACAATCTCTCCCCCAAAGTGATCAATACCTCCTTGACCAAATCTTTCTCTCTTCAAAATCACTGTGACACAACTTTTAGAAAACTGGGCCCGGGGGATGAGGATACAGTTCAGTGGCAGAGAGCATGTCTTGCCTGTATGAAGCCCTGGGTTCTATTCCTAGTACCACAACAGAATAAAATAAAACAAAAGCAAAACAACGGCATTAGGACAACAGGAAGCCAATGAATCACCATTAGTGATTCCAGAAAGACACAGAACTAGTGTATTTCAGTGGTAATTCAATATGGAATGTGATTTATTTTCTAATTGAAAGGACAAATAGGAATCTATTTCTTTCGATTCATTGCAAGTTTGACATTAGTCATTCAGGAGTAATGGTTGAAATAAGAAACAATCTTGACATATAATAAATTTCCTTATATTAATGGAGAGCATATAATTTATGGACATTAGTATATCCATGGTCTATCTGTAGAACAATGACTTTGGCAATATCCAAGTTTTCTTTGTGTTCCTAGCTTTTTTTTTTTTCAGTACCAATCAAGCATATAAGAGATATGTGTTGAATGAATAGGCCCTTGAGTGGAAAGGAAGATGAGAGATCATCCATCTAGTTTGTGTGTTCACAAAAGAAGACGGGGGCCAGCGGGGCTCTATCTCTCCCGCCGCCCATGTTCGGTAGTCTCACGCCGTTTCTCCCACCCCGGGGAGGCTGATGGAGATGGGCAGGCGAAGGAAGGAATGAGTGCCAGGCTGGTCGGTATCAGTTGCGGTTTATTCCAATCTCCGTTCCCGTTCTGCTTCTCTCTCTCTCTCTCTCTCTCTCTCTCTCTCTCTCTCTCTCTCTCTCTCTCTCTCTCTCGCCCCTGCTTCTCTCTCTCCCAAGCCCCACTCACCCCATTCTGCTTCTCTTACGCTTCTGTGTCTCCTCTGTTTCTATGTCTTCTCCCATGCTTCTTTGTGTTCTCCAGTCCTCTGTGTGTTCCCCTACTTCTGTGTCTTCTCCCGCTTCTGTCTCTTCCCCCCTACTTCTCCTACAGTCTTACTTTATATAGCAATCACATAGGGTGGTAACACAAAGGTGGGTCGGAACATTAATACATCAACAAAGAGTTAAGACCACTTCTCAAGGACAAAAGTCTCATCTAAGAAGATTACTAGGAGATCTGCTCAAGGGTGGGATCCTAACAAGGGTGTGCCGAACAAGGGTGTGTCGCTTTCTCCTTTCCACAGCTAGTAATCCACTTACATAGTTGTAGTGAATCTACTTCTAATATTTCTAGCAATGTCATTCTGTATGAGCATAGGAAGAGATATAAAGTTTTGTTCTTCCTGAGGACATCTCACTATACATTTCAAACCACAGTCCTCAGGCCAGGTTAATCTTCGTAACCCCAGTAGGGTCCTAATCACATCGTTACCTTTGGATCATGATAACATTGTCCATGATCATGCCCTCAACTTATAGTTAAGTATTGTGGTGCTTTGGCCTGGCCCATTTCGATACCAGGGTAGCTTACAGCTTGCCCTGGGTTCATTCCATCCCTCATTGAGACCCTGCTTTTGGGGTGCTAGGAACTAAGGACAACTGAGTCGAGAAAGCAGATGCCCAGGAGTAATATTATTCGGAGTCAATCAACTCCCAAGAGCATAATATTAACTGTCTTCCTGTGTCCATACAGAAAGGACATTGCTTTAAGGTAAACTATGCAAAAGACACTAACTTACAATACAAGTTCAAGGTCCTTAGAAGGATCTGATCTTACAAGATAACAGAATCTGATTAGGGAAAATGTGATTAACTGGTTGGGAAGGAGGGTGCAGAGAAGAGTTTACAGATAAACAAAGGAATGGGAGTGTCTCCACAGCACTTAAACCTAAACTCCTTTTGGCAAGAGAGGAAGGACAAACCAATGTTATCCTACATAGTTCTCTTCCTAATTTTAAAGAAGAAAGCAATTTTTTTTGCATGTGTATGTGTGTGTATATCTGTGTGTGGTCATTGTGTAGGTTGGGAGGGAGAAGGCTTATTTACTAAGGAAAAGCCCTACACAGAAAGGAGCACAGTCCAAAATCAATTAATCTGAATATCTAGCCAGTTCTCTTTCCACCACCTCATAATGCCTTAACACCAATTTCCATTGTTCCTTTCAAACCTGCTTGCTTTAATTTTGCTGAAATTATTTGGCATCCTATTACATTACCCACTCTGTATCTTTTATTTCCTTGTTATCTCAAATTTCACAGTTCCTAATTATCACTATGAAAACAAAATTCAAGCATTCCTTGGATGAAAGATGCATACCTAGATTGGAATACCTTTCACTTCAGATGTTCTCTGTGAAACATGCCAGACATGCTAAGCATGACTTGCTGCCTGCAAACCAGTCCTCACAACTGTTTCTTTATGATAAGCTATTATAACTCATACCCAGGGCTGATAGAACTTCTGATGCCCATCCAGTAATTGTAGGGCTCATTAACCTGTGAAATGCAGGTTAATGCAGACGTTCTGCTCTCGAGTAATGTATAAGGTTTCAGACAGTTGAGCAATTTTAAGTTGTGCAGTAGGATAGAAGAGAAAGGACCACCGCCAGCTGAACCCAAAAGTTTTACAGATATTGACTTATTTATTCCTGACAACAGTGCACTTGTGAATTACTTGTGCTTACTGACCCTCATTTTAACGAGGATGAAATGAAGGTTCAGAAGTCATTCGCCTGGCTAGTAAGTTGGAATTCCAGGCAAGCGTTCCCACACCATGTCACCATCTGTAGCTTGCAACTCGGACCACATTAGTTAGGGTATCCAAGACTTCACTGTCACTGTTACTGTCATCCTGTTGCTCATCGATTTGCTCGAGCGGACACAAGTAACGTCTCCATTGTGAGACTTGTTACTGTTTTTGTTGGGATACACCTAGCAGTGCTCAAGACTTGCTCTGCACTCAGGGATCACTTCCTGTGAGCTTGGAGAACTATATAGGTTGCCAGAGATCAAATCTGGCTGCGCTGCATACAAGGAAAGCAACCTACTCATTGTACTGTTGTTCCGGCTCCATATTTATTTATATATTTATTTATTGGCTTCTTATTTTACTTAATATTTTTAATTTTTGGTTTTT
This sequence comes from Sorex araneus, assembly GCF_027595985.1. Taxonomy (NCBI): domain Eukaryota; kingdom Metazoa; phylum Chordata; class Mammalia; order Eulipotyphla; family Soricidae; genus Sorex; species Sorex araneus. Next base: position 46,236,149 of record NC_073313.1, on the reverse strand, counting down.
GGGTAGAAGCATACCCAGCAGTATTCAGGATAAATTCCTGGCTTTGTACTCGAGTGACCCCTGAAAGTCTTAGGGGACCATCTATGATGATGGGGATTTGAAACACGCTCAGCTGCATATAAGGCAAGTGCCACACCCTCGCCTCTTTCTTTCATTATGATAGAAAACACTGAAGAATACACAAATAACTTTCTGGGGCTTCTAAAAGTAAGCAATGGCAAATGGACATGGGAAGACAGTTTAAGCTTAACTGTCCAGTGCCAGGAAGGTTCCTATTTATCTTTTTCCTCTTGTATCTCCTGACTTGATGTGAGGGAGGCCTGAAGGTTGGGGTGGCAGAACTTTGAAGTTTAGGTGAGTTCAAGGCACTAGTTGAAATTCTACTCATTCTGGATAAAGAAATCCCTGAGAGCCAGAGAGCACAGGAGAAGCCCCCATTTCTTTTTCTCTTTGTTCTCTCCTGGCTCTGTGCTGAGGGCAGGCAGTAGTGAACCTATGTGCTGCAGTGACAGTGCGGGTGCTGATGCAGGCCCCCGGACCTGGTCGCTCTGGCTAATGGAATGGGGAGAAAGGGAATTTCTGTGTGTGAGACAGAGGGAGGGAATCCCATTAGTTTTTCTCTTGACATCTATCCGAGAAAGCCCCCAGTGAGGTAGAACAGCAGGACAGTGTGGCTGGAATAGGAGAGTGAAACTCTGAGAAGATCCATGTTTTTTGGCCATAGGGACTGGGACAAAGGGAGCTTGGGAATCAGATAATGTGGAGAAAATTCCAGACAAAAGAAAGTTGGAAAAATGATGCCTTCTCAGTTCAGATAGAGAAGGAAACACCAAGTAAAATGTGGTGGGAGGACCCGCTCGGGATGGGAGAGGCATGCTCAAAGCAGACTGTAGACCGCACACAATGGCCACCCAATACCTCCATTGCTAACCACAGCACCCACCCAAAAGGAATAGAGAACAAAAGGCAATGCCCTGCCACAGAGTCGGGGTGGGGGGTGGGGGATGGGGGAAATATGGGGTCATCAGTGGAGAAAGGGCACTGGTGGAGGGATGGATACTCAAGCTGTGTATGACTGAAACACACGCACGAGAATATATATGTAAATCTGTATCTGTACCTACGGTGATTCATTAATAAAAAGAAAAAAATAAAAATAAATTTAAAAATAAATAAATAAATAAAAACAAGAGAAAGGCAAAAAAAATGATGCCTTCAACTTCTGTGTATGAACTGACTTAAGCCTGGCTCTATTCTCTGTTTTTATTTTCTCTTCTGTGTCTGCCTTTGCTTTTTCCATTTTCTGTTTTATGAGGACAGCTACCAATGGATTTAGGATGCAGATGGATGATCCAGGATGATCTTATCTCAAGATCTTTTATTTAATCATGTCTGCAAAGACCTTTTTCCAAACAAAGGGACATTCGCAAATTAGAAAATGGTTATTTTGAGGCTGGAGCAGTAGTACAGCTGGGAGGGTGTTTGCCTTGCATGTGTCCAACTCGGGTTAGATCCCTAGTATCCCCTGTGGTCTCCCACACACCGCTAGGAGTAATTCCTGAGTGCAGAGCCAGGAGCAACTCTAGAGCATCTCTGGGTGTGACACAAAAACAAAAAAGAAAAAAAATTGTTATTTTATTTTGAGAGTCCCTGGCAACTATACACTATTAGCTTACTCCTTCACTTCAAATCTTCCCTCAGTGTTGCATTACCACCACCCCCAACCCTACTAAAGATGGAGACTTCTCTATTTCCAAATCCTCCCTTGCTTGATTTCTCTCTCCAGCCACTTATGCAGTCATGCTGCATATTTTGCAAATTTATTCTTTGTTGTTGGGGTGCAGCTATAGCACAACAGTTGGGCGTTCGCCTTTCACGCGGCCGACCTGAGTTCGATTCCTTCGACCCTCTTGGAGAGCCCGGCAAGCTACCGAGAGTATCGAGCCCGCTCGGCAGAGCCTGGCAAGCTACCTGTGCGTATTGGATATGCTAAAAACAGTAACAATAAGTCTCTCAATGAGAGATGTTACTGGTGCCCGCTCGAACAAATCGATGAGCAATGGGATGACAGTGATTCTTTTTTGTTATTTTCTGTAAGTCTGCCTCCTTCCTGAGAAATGGTAGGGTTTTATGTGCATTGCTCTATTTCCAAACCTTAGACCAGTGCTTGGTGTGCTAGTAGTGTTGAATGAGTTATTCTTTCCATTTCTTGAATGCTTAAGCTGGCACAGAGAGGTACAGTAATTTTCCCAAGTGTGGTATTCAAACCGAGGTCTCACAGCAAGACCCATGCTCCTTACTTAGGTGAGGACAAGGCATGTGGAAGCAGGATAATTCTCAGGTTTGGCAATGAGCTCTAGGGGCTTCTATTATCTCAGGGTTGAGGAAATATTGAATTGACTCCTTTTTACCCCTATGGCTTTCATTTTATTTTATTATTTTAATAAATAATAAGCGATAACACAGTGGGCAGGGCATTTGTCATGCATGCAGCCTACCCAGGTTCAATTCGTCCGTCCCTCTCGGAGAGCCTGGCAAGCTACCAAGAGTATCCTGCCCGCATGGCAGAGCCTGCCAAGCTACCCGTGGCGTATTTGATATGCCCAAAACAGTAACAAGTCTCACAATGGAGACATTACTGGTGCCCGCTCGAACAAATTGATGAACAATGGGGCAACAGTGCTAATTTATTTATATTTTTAATTGAATCACTGTGAGATATACAGTAACAAAGTTTTTTATGATTGAGTCTGAGTCATACAACATTTAGATCATCTGATACATGTGAGAAACTTTTCTCACCTAGATCTCTCAATTTTCCCCAATATATCATTCCTCGTTCAGTAAGTTTCCCCTTTTGCTAGCCTAAATCTTGCTGCTGCAGAGGTTTTTTTCCTTTACTGAGAGGCAAGAGCAAGAGAGCAAGAGAGAGCAAGAGCAAGTGAGAAAGAGAGAGCAGGAGCGAGAGCCAGAGCAAGAGAGAGAGAGAGAGAGAGAGAGAGAGAGAGAGAGAGAGAGAGAGAGAGAGAGAGAGCAGCTGCTCTCCAGTCCTTTTGCATTTGGAGATTATTATCAAATTGCCCTGCGGGCATTACTGGCCCAGACAAAACATGCCAGACTAGTTCCTTTAGCTTTTTCCAGAAATCTCATTTTATTGTTTCCCTCCCTCTCCCTTCTCCCTTTCCCTGCAATGGGTTTCTGATAAAATGCAGGATGAGATTTTTGGCTTGTAGCATGCACTGCCCTTAGGTGATGTTCTATAAATAATGAATGGAACAGAACAGCATTTTTTAAAATGCATGTTTTGGCACAAATCCATTAGTGGTGTTGGCACTTGCTAACCTAGCAAATAAATGCAATTTCCCTGGCAACGAGCTCTGGGCTCCAGCTTTTTATGCCTATTTTCTGAGAGTTGCAACTGCAAACTGCACTTTCATAAAAAGTGGAGAATTCTCTGAGAGGGGAGGGAGAGGCAGGTAATAATCCCACCCAATTAACAGGCAGAGAAACTGAGGTAGAAAGGGACTATCCTCCCCAGGATGGATAGTCTGAGGCTTCCCATCGGGGTTACACTGATTCATAGAGCTCTAGAGGCCAAAGGCATTTGCTCATTCTTTCGTGCAAACTGCTCTGGAGAGCAAGGCCAGATAAAATCCCGGCTGATGTTTAGATGGACATTATTCTGTGTGCTGTCAGCCAGATTCTCAGCCTATGAAGCTCTGTGGCATTGTGTGTGGAGTCTCATCTCAGGCTCGTTGATGGGAATTTCTATAATAAGGGAAGCTGAAGCCAAATTCTCAACCAATATAACTCTAAATTCCCATAGAATTACGTAAGTTGAGAATCTGGCCTGTGTGGACATGTATGTATATAACTCACATCATTTTATGAGGTCAGTCATAAAGATGACCATAAAAGTAGAGATGACCATAAATGTCTCTCCATTTCACTACTATTTTTGAGGGTCTCATGATCTTAAGCTGGGATTCTATGGTGAAATAAATGGGAAATTACACATATACATACACACACATATAAATTCCACTTTATTTGAGGACACTGGGTGCAGTTGTGATTGATTTTATTTTGTTTCTGTCTAAGAAATTTTGTTTGACCTCGTTTTTATTTGATTGAAGCAGGATGATCCTAGTTTTAAACAGTTCTAACACACACTGGAGAGATGTGTGTGTTAAGTTCTTTAAATTATCTGGAAAGTGCTTGAGAATTCCATTCAGGTTGTTCCAAATACCAGAACAATTTACAATTGGCTCCTGGTGCCTCCCCCAATGCAGGTGGCTTTTATCTCTGTTTTGGATTGTTCACTGAAACATTTTGGTCACTTGAGTTTATTTTCAATTCACCATTTTAACCTTCAAAGAATAAATCCCATATGTGCAGGAGGGAATAACAGCAGAAAAGGGGGCATGGAAACTTTCACCTTCTCCTTCCAGCCATTGGTTCAGGGCCAGCCCTGGTCTGCATTGGCAGAAAATATCAGCCTTTGAATTAATACCATTGCTTATGGTCTGTAAAAATGGTAAACTGGTGTTCATGGTCTTGTGTGTTTAGATACTAAATACCTACATAACTAACCTGAGCCCAATTATTGACATTGGTTCCATGGCACAAAAAGTTGTGGTTGGATTCAATGAATATCTATCTATGTATCTATCTATAGCACTGTAGCACTGTCATCCCGTTGTTCATCAATTTGCTCGAGCGGGCACCAGTAATGTCTCCATTGTGAGACTTGATGTTACTGTTTTTGCATATTGAATACGTCACGGGTAGCTTGCCAGGCTCTGCCATATGGGCAGGATACTTTCAGTAGCTTGCAGATCTCTGAGAGGGATGGAGGAATCGAACCCTGGTCGGCTGTGTGCAAGACAAATAAATGCTCTATCCGCTGTGCTATTGCTCCAGTCCATATCTATTTATATGTATGTATTTATATGTATGTACATATATGTGTATATATATATATATAGACAGAGAGAGGCGGGGGGAGTACCTGGGTCTATGCTGTTGTTTTTTATTCACATTTTATATCTTACTTTATTAAAACACTGTGATATACAAAGTTGTCCATGATACAGTTGTGCCAGGCATTCAATGTTCTAACACCAACCTCACACCAGTGTGACCTTTCCTCTAACAATGTCCCTAGTTTCTCACCCAGTCTCCAAGCCTGCCCCTCCAGCTAGCAAAAAATTATTTATTTTATAATGCTTGTTACAACAAAATGGAAAATGGAATTATAAAAAATTAGTCCAAAAAAGAAAATTTATGGGGCTAGAGCGATAGCACAGCTGGTAGGGCTCTTGCCTTGCACACGGCTGACCCAGGTTCGATTCCCAGCATCCCATATGGTCCCCTGAGCACCCCCAGGAGTGATTCCTGAGTGCAGAGTCAGGAGTAACCCCTGTGCATTGCCAGGTGTGACCCCCCAAAAAATGTATGAAAATGGTTATACTTGAATGTTACTAAAGTCATTATCGGAGGATCTACTGAAATCGTTGGTGCTAGTTGAGCCTTCTGTGTTATTGTTTTTACTTATTGAGCTTAGTGGGTTTCTAGGCAACGTTCCCATATTGGGTTGTCAATACTGTGAAATTTGAAGGTGTTGCACAGCCACACGCTCTAGGAGTTGTGGAGCTGGGACGATTTAGTGTCATGATGTTTCTTCAACATTAGTTGTGGAGCTGTGGAGTTGAGCCATTTATACACAGGAGACTGTCAGGTGTGGCTGTAGGTTGCTGGATCTTTTGGAAGGGTGGAGAATTGGCCCATCTCTATTCCATGAAGGCCCGAGATTTCTCAGCCCAGAGACCCATCTACCTGGGATGATTCAGTGGCTTGGCATCCTTTTGAATCAGTTCTGTGAGGCATTCTTTAAGAGTTTTTTCTGAGTTTTCATTGCTTCCTCTTCTCTAGCTGTATTTATTCTGGACTGTGTGTGTTCTCTCCTGTGTTTTTCCTTCATTCTCTCTGCACATTTCAAATGCATTCAAATTCAAACAATCCCCAAACAGATTCAAAGTTTTTCAGACATTGCATTGGGTTCAAATTTGAAAGAGGAAGTGCAAGTCTTTAGGAGCATACAGTCTGACAGCAAAGGGGCATATCCCTTCCCCAGAAGATCATTCCAAGCATATGGCATCCTGGAATTTAGCAGTAAAGGGATGGCATGAACTATGGCTAGAGAGGCATGGAAAGAATCCAGGAGAGTAGAGATTAAAAGATGACTAGGACTTTGTCAGGAAGTAGCAGAAGAGGAGAATTTTTAAAAACACAAAATATTTAGATAAGCATAGTTTTATATGGGGAATTTCAAAAGCACAATATAGTTAACTTTATTGTTTACTGTTTGTCAATTGTTTATTCATTTTGGGTTTTAGTAGGAACCTTTTAGTGATTATGCTAATGATCAAACACTATAGCATACCTACAAAGCCCTTCATTTAACTGGTTTCCTACCTCTGAGATTCTTTCATTGTTTCTCTTCCTCTCACCTTCATTACAAATGTTCTTATCCCCAAGGGGCATGGCTCCTTACATTCCTGTTCATTTGCATTTGCTTCCTTAGTCTCCTTTTCTTACTCTCTTTTCTGGCTGATGTTCATCCTTCATAAATCCTTTTAAGCATTTCCAGGATTACCTTCCTGACTCATTTCTTCTCCAGAAGTGACATTTGACATCTTACATGACATTTTCATGATCTCATAGTGGTATTCTTTATGGCAGAGACTGGGTCTCTCTGTGTCCAAAACTTCAACACACCTGTTTAGTGTTAGAGGGGAAAAACTTTTCTTCTATCTGTTTAAGTTTATACTTACAAGCTGAAAATTAATGTGGAAAACTATTTTAATTAAATGCCCATGCTCAGGAGTTCACCCAAAAAGTGACTTGAAGAGTACTTAGAATGATTTGTGTTTGGATTTGGACCACTTCTGGCAATGCTTAGTGGTTGCTTCTGAATGGTGCTCAGTGTCACACCTGGTGGGTCTTGGGGTACCATGTTGTGCTGAGGATTATACTCTGAATTCCATCATGCAAAACATGTATTATAGCTTTCCATCTAGCTCCCTGCTCCCAAAATAATTTTTATATCTAATCTCAACCAGAGATGGTGAGGGGCAAAGTGACATTTCTGGGAGAACAGATAATTTTTAAAAATTGAATCATGTGAGATATAGTTATAAAGCTTTCATGATTGAATTTCAGCCATACGATGATCGAACACCCATCCTTCCACCAGTGAGAATAGTTAACTTTTACAAAAAACAGAAGGACATTTAAGGACCAGGTGAAATTTCAGTTTTATGAAAATGTCTATTAAAGCTATTTTTTCCTTCTCCTCTTCCTTTTCCTCCTTTTCATCATGCTCTCCTTCCCTTACTTTCATTTTTTACTCCTTCTCCTCCTCCTCTTTCTTCTTCCTTCTTCTCCTCCTCCTCTTCCTCCTCTTGCTCCTTTTTCTTCTTTCTTCTCCTTCCCCTCCTCTTCCTCCTCCTGGTCATCGTTGTCCTCCTCTTTCTCCTCCTTCTTCCCTTCTTCTCCCTCCCCCCTTCCCCGTTTAGCTCAAGAGCAATACCTACCTTGATTCTCAGAGATTACTTCCCCAGGTACTTGAGAGAAGACGTATTCTAAAGCATCAAGTCCAAGACACACTAAAAACTTCACACTAAAAACTTCACTCTGTGTCCTTTGAGCTATATTCCCTGCTACTTGAAGCAATATCTTATCAGGGAGGTAATTTATGGTAGTTGAACTATTTGAGGAGGATTTGCTTTTAGATAAATAAAGGGGTGGCATAAAATAAACTGTCTTTCTGTACCTATCTATTTTCGAATGTCTTCAGGTAAAAATGATCCTATCCTACCTGACATATTTAGGTGTTCTTTACTACTACATAGTAGATACTAACATTTGCTGGCAGGGATAGTGAACCTTTTCCTCATAGGGACCATTTGAATATTTGTGACATAATTTGGGAGTCTAATACACAGACAGACAGGATCCAGATAGCCTGTGAGAAGCTTATATGTCTGACGTATAATGTACCAGAACCAGACTAGATGATTTCATGGGTCGTGATCCAGATGTTCCCCACTCCTAAATTTAGTAAAGTATTTTAAACCTGATCCTTTTTGAGTGTTCTCCTAAGTAAAAAGGCACCATCATTGACTAGTTGCCCAAGGGAATTTAGGAATTATACCTTAATTTTTCTCTTATGCCATTTCCAACTCATTAGGTGTTCTTGATATCTCTGATTCCAAGACATGCCATGAGATATCTCTACAACCAGTCCCCTTATGTTAGAAATCATCATCAGTTGCTGGACAACTGTAAGACCCTCTCAATATGTTTCTCTCAATTTTCACAATTGTCCTTGCAGAATCAGCTATCCAGAAAGAAACCAGTCCCAATTAATTCCAATTCAAGAATTTTACTGTTACTGTGCAGAAGATTGCACCCTATAATGCTAGAAGGTAGTCACCAAGTGGTTCTGGGAAGAAGACAAGGTGGTGCTCATGGATCCTGTCAGTGGTGTTAGGGATGCTAAGGATACAGGCCAAAGTCTCACAGATACAAAGCATGTATCTTTCATTTGAGTCAGAGTTGCATTTTTAAAGGCAAATTTGCACTTATCTGTCTTAGTCCTGGATTCTCCCAGAAAATGGAGTATGCGGTAAACCTTATATGGTGTTAGGATGTACAGTCTCAGAAAGCTGGAGTGAGGGACAAAGGAAGCGAGGTAGGGAAGGAAAATATTTATTCTTAAATGAAAGAGTTGGATCAAGCTGATGAGGTGGACAATAATTAATCCTGTGAGATCTGCAGCTCAACATAATCTATCCAAGGAGAGAAAGTAGAAAGAACCAACCAACTACTGCCTTGTGTGGGTCAAAAGATATCAATACCTGATAAGACAGATTTAGCAGCTGTCTATGTATGTACTCTCTACAAACTTTCCTATTTGTTGGGTATTAACCCTAAATGTTTTAGGCATTATCAATGAATTGCCCTTTCTTCTTCCCCCAGAGATGCTTACAGTGCTCTTATGAGCACCCCTACCTAATCCCAGAGTTTATCTTTAACCTTTCCTTTGTGTTAGTACCAAGATTCCCCAAGTCAGGCTTGGTTGCTTATAAGTTAAACCTTTTGGTGACTCAACTTTGTATTTGTGGTAAATTATTTGCTTTCCTATTTCCCTTATAACCTTTTCATATTTTACTGTAGATCAATGTTCTTTGCTTAAACACAGAAAGACCACTAATGCTATGTTCCTAATATTTGGGAGTTGATTGACTAAAATTATATCTACTCCTGGGCATCTGTCATAATTACTTGACTCAGGCTTCAATTGCCATTGTTTCTAACACTCCCAAAATGGGGAATCCTGCCATGGGACTTGGATGGATCCCGGGGGAACAGCAAAGCTTTCCTGGCATCAAAATGGGACAGTCTCACGATCATGAAATCTCGTTGTTCGTCAATTTCTTGAGCGGGCTCAGTAACTTCTCCATTCGTCCTATCCCTGAGATTTTATAAGTTCTCTCCATTCGGCCTTCCTAACGGTGATGCATTGGAGGCTCTTTCAAGGGTCAGGGGAATGAGATCCGGCTTGTAACTGGCTTTAGCATATGAATACACCGTGGGAAGCTTGCTAGGCTGTCCCATGTAGGTAGGAAACTCTCAGTAGCTTGCTACTTTCTCCCAGAGGGAGAAGTACGTTCTAAGATATCGCACGGCCCCAAAGCAGCCAAGAGCTTCTGGGAGCTTGCTTTTAAGTCTCTGGATGTTGGCCGTTGATGGAATTACACACACCTGGGTTCCTCTGCCGGTACCTTCATGCATGAGGCCTGTCTGAATGTGTGGAGAGGGGCCTCGAGCATGGCTGTGACTAGGTTCTGGTGGTCTTCAGCTGCTGGGAGCTCTGCTTGGGGCGGGGAGGGAAGCTGGAGCCCATCCTTTCCCAGGGGCCCCGGGGAAGACAGCCAGGTGTGTGGGCAACAGACTCTCTGCCGGGGAGTCTCTCTGCGAGTTGAGACTGGTGTGCTCAAACCTGGCATGGTGGTCACATTCGCTCCAGTCAATGTTACAACTGAAGTTAAGTCTGTTGAAATGCACCACGAAGCTCTTAGCGAGGTTCTTCCTGGGGACAACGTGGGCTTCAACATCAAGAACATGTCTGTTAAAGATGTTCGTCGTGGCATTGTGGCTGGTGACAGCAAAAATGATCCTCCAATGGAAGCTGCAGGCTTCACAGCTCAGATGATTATCCTGAACCATCCCAGTCAGATCAGTGCTGGTTATGCACCTGTACTGGATTGCCACATAGCCCACATTGCTTGCAAGTTCGCTAAGCTGAAAGAGAAGTTTGACCGTCATTCTGGGAAAAAGCTGGAAGATGGCCCCAAGTTCTTGAAATCTGATGACGCTGCCATCGTTGATATGGTCCCTGGCAAGCCCATGTGTGTTGAGAGCTTCTCTGACTACCCTCCTCTGGGTTGTTTTGCTGTTTGTGATATGAGGCGGACTGTTGCTGTGGGTGTCAACAAAGCAGTGGACAAGAAGGCAGCTGGAGCTGTCAAGGTTACCAAGTCTGCCCAGAAGGCTCAGAAAACTAAATGAATATTATCCCCAGTACCTGCAACCCCAGTCTTAATCAGTGGTGGAAGAACGGTCTCAGAACTGTTTGTCTCAATTGGCCATTTAAGTTTAATAGTAAGAGACTGGTTAATGATAACAATGCATCGTAAAACCTTCTGAAGGAAAGGAAAATGTTTTGTGGACCATTTTTTTAGCATGTGGCAGTTTAAGTTATTAGTTTTTAAAATCAGTACTTTTTAATGGAAACAACTTGCCCAAAAATCTGTCACAGAATTTGGAGACCCATTAAAAACAAAGTTTAATGGGACAGTCTAGAATGCATAAAACCATGGTCTTGATGCAATACAGTATGACTTAAGAGACAAGACCTCCATGGGGAAGGACAAGCTGAACTCGCCCGAGGACTTAGCCTAGGATTTACAGTAAAAGTCTTGCTTACCCTCGGAGCCCAGACAGCTAAGTTTTGGAATCTATATCTCTTACTGTGTTTACCCAAATAACTGCAAGATATTAATAAGAAGTAAACTTAATTGTTTAATATATACTAATAGCAAGGGGAAGAGAAAAGCAATATAATGCTTTTCACCCCTGAGCAAATCTCTCCATATAGCCCAAGGAGACAGAGTGTCTCCTTCAGATAATCTCCTCAAGAGAATTGCCTCCATAGAAACACTTTACCTCTGTAATTGATTTATCACACCTATGTACAGTCCTATACCTTGTGTCCTATATAAGTGTGCTAATAGCTCTGCATTAAACGGGCCATCTATCCGTGGGTCCCCCATTTCTTTGTTCCTCTGCTGGTGAGATATGGGTAGGTAGTTCTTGGCTACCAAATGCATTGCACACGTGAACACTCACTAGTCTAAGGAAAAAGTCCTGAGGTAGATGAAGGTCCAGGGAGGAGGCAAAAGGTGAGATAGTGTTAGATTGTATTTATATGAAGTTAATAATGAAACTCATTTAGAACTGGTCACCCCTGCAGCCAGGGAATGAAACTAGTCAAATACTTGGTCAATAGGTGTCACTGGAGTTTTACATGGTATTTGAGAGATATTGCATGTAATGCTATTCCTAAACCCCAAGCCATCCAGTGGTTTCCTATTTACTTTGTCTAATATACTTGGCATACAAGGATCCTGTTTATTCCCTGAGTTATCTCCTCCAACACTGTTTTGAGATATCTGCTTCAGTTACACCAACCATCTTCTCTAAATTTCTTGACTATAGCAACCTGTCTTTCATCCTAGGATCCTAGTAATTAGTTCATAATTACTGGCTTCACTCCATTGCAAAACACTCCCTCAGATTCACATACTTGCTATCTACTTGTCATGTAAGTCACAGTCCAAAAGTCCTCTCCTATGACAGACCTTCCTCATCTCCTACCCCCTCCTGGTCACTCTCTAGCTTACCACCTGCTTTTATTTTCTCCATAATGCTTATCTCCATTTGTACCTGCCTCTGTCATTCCTTTGTAAGAATATTGCCTTTCTCCATGACCAAATGTAAATGCCAGGCAGGCTTATAGCTCGCTTCTGAAAGGTTCATAATGTTGAGCTCAGGAAGAAAAGGGCCTGTTTTTCTCTCATTTCAGAACCAAGACTCCTACAGCTTTCAGGTGATTATTGTGAATGAGGAATAATACTAGAGACCAAAAGAGTGAACTAGAAGAGATCTGGCCCTCAGTGCATGATGGAATTTTTCTCTCCATTAGTAATAGTAACTGCTAATTTCCCTCTTCCCCCATTTATAATAATTCGTGAGTTTCCCTTTCTTTCAAAATAAATTGCTTAACTTTCAGGACTTTGTAAAATACTTTATCAAAGTTTTCTGTTAACCATATTGATTGAGCTCTTCTTTCTGCTTTCTTCCTCCACTTTTCCACCTAGAATTAAGAAAAAATGGATGAACAGGTTATTCACAGCCATCATGAGAGAATATCATTGTCTTCTTGTTATGTTTTTATGGGTGACACCTTCTTTAGCTCAGAGTAACACAACCAAAACCAGAGTAGTTTACTCAAATGTCCCAAAATCTAGCCCCCAAGTGCTCTGTGATTCTTGATTATCTCTGCCTACCTAAAACTGATCACCTCCTAAAGGTACCATTTTCCTCCTGTGCTTCCATAGCAGTCCATGATATTCTGATCAAAATACAATGCCCATAGTGCTTCAGATGAGCCAAATGGCCTTTGTTTTCTTCCAGTGTGGTAGATTGTATTAAAAAAGCCACACATGCTATAGTCATACAATAGAATATTATTGAGCTTTAATATAAAATGAAATCCTATTAATATTACAAAATGGATGAAACTTGAGAACATTATGACAAATTAAATAATTCAGCCACAAAAATTCTAGGTATTCCATTTGTATAAGATACCGAAAGTAGTCACGTCATAGAATAGAAAAGTAAAATAGTGTTGCCAGCAGCTGAGAGGAAGATAAATGGGAGTTAGTGTTTAACAGAGACTTTCATTTTTGTAAGATGAAGAGTTCTAGAGATTAGTTGCACAACAACATAAATTAATGGCATGAAACTATATTTTTTAAATGTTTGAAAAGGCGAATTTTATGAATATTTTAACATAATTAAAATTTTCAATGATAATGGAAAATATGTGTTATATACATATGTGCTATATAACCATATGTTCTTGTTAATCTATCATTAAATGAAGGGGTCTATTTCTACTCCCATTTAAATTGGGAAGGCCATGGTAATTGTCTTGCTCACTTGTATCTCTTGTCATCGAATTGATCTTCGATTTGCTCAAACGGGCACCAATAACGTCTCCATTCGTCCCTGTTGCATGCCAGTGTAGCCCAATGGTATCTGCTTGCTCCAGGAACACAAAGAGCCTCAATCTGTTTGTTCAGAGTTTTGACAAAGAAGTCTGACCATCTCATAGGTGGGCGCCCACGCGGTCTTTTGACGTCCTGTGGAATCCAGTCGGCAACAGCTCTAGTCCAGCGGTCGTCTCTGAATCACATTACATGTCCTACCCATCTGATTTTTGACGCCTTGGAAAATGAGACAGCGTCCCTGATTCTTGATCGTGGATGGAGGTCGGAACTCCGGATTCCTTCTCTCACTCGAGTGAAATGTGATACTCTTTTGAATCTTCTTTGGGAGATTTCAGTCACAAAACCCGCCTATCCGAATTTTCAGCAGATAATATCTTGGTGAGGTCTGTCCTGAGGTGGTGGAGTCAGGCTGGGAGTATGGCGGTGATTTTGGATTTTGAAAGCAAGTGGCTGTTGGAGGCTCTACTTGGGCAGGCACAGGCCAACATGCCCTCACTCCAATTTACCCCAGTCTGTTCAGCCATGCACAGGTCCGAGATTAATGTGGCTTTTGGTCTCTCGAGATTTGTCTATGGGTCTCTGAAATAAGGTAAATAAATGAGATTTTATAACTGAGCCAGAGGTGGTTTGTGGTCATGGATGGCTCCCACATACCTAACTTTCGGCTGTTTGATTTCTTGGTAAACTTGTTCCCAAGTTGTTGGGGTTTGGCGAAAGGCACAGCTGCAATTTTGGGGTATCAGGAAGCCTGAAGCCACCATCAGGCTGCTGATGCACTCGACATGCCGGTACAGGTTGACCTGCTGGCGGCATCATACCTCTGATAAGAAAGATGATTTATTGTCTGCTGCTATGTGTCTTTCTGAAACTGGCCCGTTAAAGGGATTACAGCTTCTGATTGGCTTTATTGGAAAATGGGAATTGGTATCCTGAAGTTACCATGTTCAGTTCTTTGGAGGCTGCTATGCAATAGAAGCAATGTGGAGAAAGCACATAGAGATAGAGAATGAGTCTCCCCATTAAAAAATCCCAGATTTGTGCCTGAGTGAGTGCTGGATGACTCTAGTCCCCAGTATTACAGGTTCCGCAGATAATTATGATTAGAGTCAGTAGAGTTACTTTTTAAAATTTAGTCACCATGAAATTACAAATTTATTAATGACTGGGTTTCAAGCATACCATGTTTTAACATCAATCTCTTCATCAGTGTCCACTTCCATTACCAATCCCCCCACCTACTGCTGCCCAGTTGACCATCCACTCCCAAGTCAGCCTCTACCATGGGTGATTTTTTGGTATATGCTTTTTGCACTGTGGTTTACAGTGCTGCTGCTGATAGGGTTTCATACATGGCATATTTACCATCTTTCAACACCACCCTTCCTCCCTGTTGAAAGCTTCCCTCTCTATAGTCATTGCCCTCTCCCTGTTCTATCCTTCAGTTCCCCCACCTCCACGCCCAGCCACCTCCCAAGTGGCATGTTTTTCTATTAAACACCAATTCTCATGTTATTTGTTTCCATTGTTCTTGGAATTCATTATTCCACCATTATATTACTTTATATCTCACATAGGAGAGAGGTCATTCTGTGTTGATCTCTCCTTCTGACTAACTTCACTCAGCATGATATTCTCCAGGTCCCTCCATGTAGCAGCCAATTGCATGATTTTATCTTTTCTTATGGTTCAGTAATATTCATCGTATATATGTAGCATAGTTTCTTTATCCAGTCATCTATTTTTGGACACCTCAGTTATTCCCAGATTTTAGCTATTGTAGATAGTGGGAGAAGGTAGAGTCCATGCTACAAACCAATGAGTAAAAACAATTGGGGTGTCTATAGACCATTTTCCCTGTGTTTTGTGAGCCTTTTATGGTTCTATATCCCAGGGACCACCCCCACCCCCATCCTAGGCAAATGAGAAGGTTGGTATTGTGGGATGAAGTATGTACCCACCCCAGCTCCAATTAATATCTTGAAACCCTAATAGTCAGGACCTGAGATTGTGACTATATTTGAGACAGGGCCTTTGAAGAAGTGGTCAAGGTAATATAAATCTATGATGGTGGGCCTTAATGCAATCTGACTGCCATCCTTATTTTAAAAAGGAGACTAGGAGATAATAAACCTTCAAATTTAATGGGAATTACATGAAGCACACTGTAAACGAAGGACAATGTCTCAGAAGAAGCAAAACCAGCTAACACCTTGACTTCAGACTTTTCTAGAATTGTGAGAAAATTAATTTCCATTATTTAAGTTACTTGGTCTGTGATATTTGTTATGACAGCCCAAGAAAACTAATACATTTGATCACTGTTATGAAGTAAATATCCATAACTTATTCTACACTCAAATTCAAATGTTGAAATCTTAACCTAAAATATGATGGCATTTGGATGTGGGTCCATTAAGAGAGGAGTAGGGTTAGATGAGGTCATGAGAGTGGAACTCTTATGATGGGATTATTGCCTTTCTAAGAGGAAGAAGATCTCCTGTGTCTCTCAGGGCGCACAGAGGAACAGCTATGTCAGTGAAAAGACACAGTGAAAAGGCAGCCATTTAGGAGCCAACAAGTATGTGCTCACCAGCAACCTCAACTGCTGATTGACATGTCATCTTGGACTTCCAGCCTCCAAAATTGTGAAATTCAAGTATCTGTTGTTTAAAAGACTCCACTCAGTCACCTTAGACTGTTACAGCAGTCTAAGGTGACTGAGACACTTGCCTTGTATTTTCTTATACTGTAGCACACTGTAGCACTGTCGTCCTGTTGTTCATCGATTTTCTCGAGTGGTCACCAGTAACATCTCCATTGTGAGACTTGTTACTGTTTTTGGCATATTGAATATGCCACGGGTAGCTTGCCAGGCTCTGCCGTGCAGGCGGGATACTCTTGGTAGCTTGCCAGGCTCTCCAAGAGGGACAGAAGAATTGAACCCGGGTCATGCAAGGCAAATGCCCTACCCACTGTGCTATACTTCTCAGTCAGCAACCAAACACTTGGCCAGCTATGATAGAGCACTCGAGAATAGGAGTAACAGACTTCATTATTTCCTAATCAATTTACTTCATGCATATAAATAATGATTTCCCCCTAATTTTCAGAAGGATTTAAAGAGAAACTGAATACATTAGGGTTAGGGCATCATAGCTGAATTATATAACCAGATTTTCAAATGTCTAAGTATATAATGTTATGTGGTAAAACAATTGCCTTCAACAGGTTAATGCCATCCGTTTTATTTTTCCCTCCTGGAAGTTCTAGCAGGATGTTTGCTTCTACCTCTCTACAATTGCTCAATGGCCTAAATGTGGTCACCAATCAGAATTTTTTCCCACTGGCAGCGGCTATCGGAACATATAAAAATCATTTGGGGTTACATCTGCTCCCCCATTCATCACTGGCTGTGATTTCATCATTACCTGTCTGTAATGATGCCTCTTTTCTCTCAATAGTGTTGAGATTTATTGAATTTGAAAGTCTTGGAACCTTTTGCTGAGGATGAACCTCCTGGGTTTACAACTTTTTGTCCATGTCTCAGCTGCTCAGCATACACTATTTCAGCTGCAGGTGTATTTTACTAGTAAAATAAACACCTGAGTCACATGTATGTGTGGTCTGGAATATTACCCAGATGTTGGGACAACTACAATAGTATTTTCTGTAGGAAAATCACATTAGCTGTTGCAATGAACAGAGGCCCTTGACAGAGATCATGTGCAGCCCAAAGTGAGGCACGCTGTGGTGGTGAATGCTGAAAAGCCAAGCTTGTAGATCCCACACATGAGCCACAGACTGACTTTCTCATTTCTTTAAGAATGTTAGTTTAGGAATAAACAATCTAGATTAAAAGAAATAGAATCTCACAACTTTCTACCTGGTTTGGAGTTGGACTCTTTCTGCGGTCTCAGGAGGTTGATAATAGAATTATCGTGGCTCTAGCAGACTAGCTTTGGGACTCTGTGGTGTCAGGGATTGAACCCAGCATTCCATCATACAGAGTATGTGCTTCAGTCCTTGCACTATCTCCACAGCCCTGTTTCAGAGTATTTATATGAACTTTTTAGTACTTATCTTTTGGTAATTAATGTTAGGAAACATTTCTGTTGGAGGAAGTAGAAATAGGAGTATACTTGCTGGTTTGGAGAGAATGGGACAGTAAGATGTGGTTGTTCTAATTTATTCCAGAGAATTGTGGTTGAAAGAGGGAAGAATATTAGTGCTAATTATTTTGGCAAGCTGATATCCCAGGGCTAGTCTGGGCAAATCTCACAAAGTGAATAGAAGGGATGGCCTTTCCTTTTTTCTGTGCCATATGTCTCAGTGATTGCTGTTATGTTCACCTAGGCATGCACACATGGCTCTGACAAGATGGACTGTGAAGAGATGTTTTATTCTTGGGGATATTTTTGGAGGCCATCAAAGAGACCCTGGTACCCAAATAAGTTCCTCAGTGACCTAATGTTGATGTCAGCATGTACTTGGGAAGACATGATAAATTAATGACAACTAGCTGTGAAGAATGTAATGTTCTAACTTGAAAACCAAAGTAGGTCAGTCTGAAGTCAGGTTTAGAGAAAAGAGATTGTAGGTCAATACTGAACCAGGTCAATGCTGTAGCCAGGATCATTACTAGAACAAAGCATAGATCATCCAATCTGAATGGGAACTTCCAATGAGACTCAGGATTTGTTGAATCTGAGACCAACCCTTGGAATTCCTTGAGAAATATTAAAAAATTCTGAAGTGCAGATGACACCCAAACCAATCAAATCAGACATGGAGGACAAGTCCAAGTCATCATTAGGTTTTAAAGCCTGATCCTACTCATGGATCAGTGTGCTGTCAAAGGTGTTTTTGTTCAGCAGGGTTAATTTTTCCTCCTAGCAGACATTTGTCAATGTCCATAGATGTTTTTGATAGTTATAATTGAAGATAGGTGCTACAGATATCTAATGAGTGGAGGCCAGGGACATTGTGAATGTATCTACAGCATCAACAACATAGAGTGATGTGGCCCACCAATGGTAATCATGTCTAAATTAAGAAACATATCCTGATCTTTTTAAAAGTCTGAGGCTTTGTGCCAGCAGGCTTCCTTGATCAGTATAAACAAATGATGAATTCAAATTTTGAACAAAGCAATTTCTCTTATTTTGTGCCTCCTGGAAACTAAAGATGACATATTCTCTCATTCACCTCCCGATTGAAGTAACCTGCATGAAAGGAAGCAGAAGAAATGAGGTGGAAACATTTATTTCCTACCTCTGGCAATATCCAGCCTGTGTCAGAGTCTTGGACTAGAAACCAGGCAACATGTCATTGTCCTAACCTCTGAGTTGGGGAAAGGTTTCACAGCATGAAGAATTAAGCATAATCCCCTTGAATCAAAATCTTCTTTCATAAGAGATAAGAATAGTTTACATTTTTCTCTATCATTGTACTGTAGGCTTTATTTATAGCCGGCTGTTGGACTTATATCCTAAGTCCTGCTGTGATTGTATCCTTGATGCACAGACCACAAAGAAAGGTTTCTTATTGCATAATGGAAGGCTTCAAGAGTGATCTAGACCATCTTGACACCTTTGCCCCAGAATTTTATAGCACAGACTTTCTGGCTCACTCACCTAATTGAGATGCTGGCTTATAATAACATTTAAACATGTCACATATTTATACTTTACACTCCAAGGAGAACTCTCCTTAAGACAAAGGGACTCTGTATTTTATTTTTCTGTATAACACTTCACTTCCTCCCCCACCACATATGTTCATAACACCCATGTTTAGGAATGCTTGCAGAAGAACAAAGAATCAAATGAAGGAGGAAAGGAAGGAAAAGATAAAGAAAAGTAGGGAGAGAGCAAAGGAAGGACGACGGAATGATGGAGGGGCAGAAAGAGAGAGTACAGCAAATAAGATGCTTGCCTTTCACACCGATGACCCTGGTTTATCCTCAGTATCACATATGTCCTCCAAGCCACACCAGGAGTGATTTCTGAGAAGGGAGGAAAGAAAGAAAGAAAGAAAGAAAGAAAGAAAGAAAGAAAGAAAGAAAGAAAGAAAGAAAGAAAGTAAGAAAGAAAGAAAGAAAGAAAGAAAGAAAGAAAGAAAGGAAGGAAGGAAGGAAGGAAGGAAGGAAGGAAGAAAGAAAGAAAAAGAGAAAGAAAGAGAAAGAAAGAGAGAAAGAGAGAAAGAAAGAAAGAAAGAGAGAAAGGGAGAAAGAAAGAGAAAGAGAGAAAGAAAGAAAGAAAGAAAGAAAGAAAGAGAGAGAGAGAGAAAGAAAGAAAAAAAGAAAGAAAAATCAAGCAAGCAAGCAGGAAGGAAAGAGGACTTGATGTGGGCTCAGATAACTCTGAGTCATGTAACTAGGAGATAAAATGACATACTACAATGTGTCTGAATCATCCAGGAAATCAGGATAAATGTATTATCAAACAGCATATATTAACCACATTTTCAAATACTACAGACTTTATGGGCACTCTATGGTATATTCACTTATAAATATACTCACAAATATTTATTTATATGTGCAATATTTTCTGTGTTTCTAGACACTTAGACACTTTATAATTATTGTTATACGTTCTATATGTTGTACAAATATATAGCTCTTTAAGAATTAAGTATTGGGCTCATTTTTAAAAATTTAATGGCCTTGACAGATTTCTAACGTTTGAAGAAAAATTCATATTATTTTAACCATATTATTCGAAACAGAAGCAAATATATTATTTCAAAATAGCATTTAAACATACATTTATCCTGTCGGTTCTTAATATTTTTCGGTACTTTGAATTAAATAATTAGAAACAGATGACCAATACATTTTTTAAGGAATCAGAGGTGCCTTCAAGGCTTTTAAGTGTTGCTTGTTTCGAGGAGACCATCTGCTGAAACAGAGCTTCCATGGACCCCTGCATTGACGCTGACTGGGGAGGCTTATTAATTTCTGGGCCCCACTCCAGACTGGCTAAAGAAGAACCTTAGAAACTCCATTTTAAGCAAGCTTCCTGATGACTCTTGTGCACTCAAAATTCATTGTGTTAAAAACAACAGATTTTTATAAGTCCCCTATGCCACAGCATAATATATACGGATGCAGAGTGACTAGCAAACTCAGTAAGAACCCTTGTAACTAAAACCAACAAATAAAAACAGCCAAGTGGAGAATTCCTTATAGGCATTGGCAATAGCTGGCTCAGAGCCAGGAGCATCCTTTTGAGGTGGTTTTTATAATAAGAAGAGGAAATTTGCAGCTTGATTCTTGCAGAAATTACCTAGCAACAACAACAAAAACAAATGGCTGGGTATTCTGCAAACATTAAGCGGAGAGCCACCTTTGTCCGGCACCTAAGTTTGCTGTGCATCAAACTTTGTATTCTGTATACCTGACTCATGGGGAATTCTGAAACAGTGATGAATCACTCAGAAATCCCCAAGTTACATATTATGTTTCCCTAAAAGAGCATATTGACAAGTCAATGATATGTCAAGACTCAGGTCAAGGTGGGGTCCAAAAGTGAGATCAGTGCCAGGGGAGGGCTAAATTCTTCCTCCCACCATTGATGTAAAATGGAAGAGGTAGATCAACAGAGAATAACAAAGATTAAAAAATCAGCCACAAGAAGTGATGACATTATGAAATTTGTTGCAGCTTGGATCTCATGTTAAATAAGGACAAGGGCAAGGACAAGGACAAGGACCAAATACCAGGTGTTATCACTTCTTTGTGGTATATAGGATGGCATGCCTAGGGAAGGCTGTATATAAAAGGTGAGCAAACAATTAGCTCTAGATTATAGAAATAGAAATGCAAATGATGGAGGGAGGGGCAAAAAGAGGAGGCCTAGAAGTAACATTAGGGGCATGGGTGAGGGTTCTTGGACTTGTCTATACTGCAGAGGTGAGGTATCTGTATATATCTAAACCACTAGAGTCAACACCACTGAAAGCATGGGAACCAAGCTTCAATACTTAAATTTAAAAATATGTATCAAAGAGTCAGGTTGGGGGGAGTGGTGAGAAAGAATCTGGGGTTATTGGTAGAAGGATGGTGTCATGACATGGTGAGATTGGAGGTGGGGACACTGTATGCTTGAAACCTTATTATCAACAAGTTTCTAAATATCTGTGTCTAAGTAAAAATTTCTATCAATTTTACTTCTGGGTATCTACTCCCAGAACACAAAAACATTCATCCGAAAGAACATATGCACACCCTTATTCACCTCAGCATTTAGCATAATAGCTAGGCTATGGAATCAAGCCAGGTGTCCAAAGACAGTTGAGTGGGTCTTAAAGGGGCAGTACATTTACACAATGGAATTGTCACAAGGAATGATGAAATCATGCAATTTGTAGCAACTTGGATGTAACTGGGCAACATCATGTTGTGAAATAAGAAGAACTAACACTGGATGATCTTATTGGACATGGGAATGCAAGGTATTAAAGGAAGGATACCTAGGTCACCCTTGACTCCAGAGTATAGGAAGGAAAAGGACATGGAAGGAAAGAAATAAGGTTGGATAGGAAGTAACAGAATAATCTCACATGGAGATGGGAATGCAAGGTATTAAAGGAGGATATCTAGATCACCCATGACCTCAGAATATAGGAAGAAGACAGGGAAGGAAAGAAATCAAGGCTTGAATGGGAAGTGACAGAGTGCAGGGGTAAAGGGCCTTGGGTACATGGGTGGTGTAGAAGGATGATATAGCAGTATATCCAAACCACAGAGTCAATAAAACTGAAAACATTGCATGCAAACGACATGGTTTGTGAGGAGTGAAAGAGAACCTGGGGAGGGAAGTTGATACTAGTGGTGGGACAGGTGCTGGAACGTTGTATGGCTGAAAATCAACTATGAACAACTTTATAAATCGTGATGTCTTAATGAAAATATTTATAGAATAAAAAAATAAATAAACATGCTGAATAAACAGAGAGATAGAGAGAGAGGGAAAGAGAGAGCCCAAAGGAGCTAGATATTCCAGTCACAGATTTGACAGCTGGAATTTAAAGTTAAAAAGCATGGACCTTTTAAAATGCAGGAAGTGAGTATTTGATTTTAAAGTATGTAAATTGCTGCAATATAAACCTTCTCCTTTCCCCTAGTCTAGGAGGAAAAACTGCTCCACAAATGGCCATGCAGAAGTTGAATGAGTTTTGGATGTGTGGGAAAACTAGGATGACTTACTGCCTTTTCTTCTTTCTCTTCCTTCCTTCTTTCCTTCCTTCCTTCCTTCCTTCCTTCCTTCCTTCCTTCCTTCCTTCCTTCCTTCCTTCCTTCCTTCCTTCCTTCCTTCCTTCCTTCCTTCCTTCCTTCTTCCATCCTTTCTCTCTCTCTTTTTTTTTTTTTTTGCTTTTTGGGTCACACCTGGCGATGCACAGGGGTTACTCCTGGATCTGCACTCAGGAACCACCCCTGGCCGTGCTCAGGGGACCATATGGATGCTGGGATTTGAACCCGGGTCGGGCCGCGTGCTATCCCTTTCTTTCTTCTTTTCTTTCTTTTCTTTCTTTCTTTCTTTCTTTCTTTCTTCTTTCTTTCTTTCTTTCTTTCTTTCTTTCTTTCTTTCTTTCTTTCTTTTCTTTCTTTCTTTCTTTCTTTCTTTCTTTCTTTCTTTCTTTCTTTCTTTCTTTCTTTCTTCTTCTTTCTTCTCTCTTTCTCTCTCTTTCTCTTTCTCTCTCTTTCTTTCTTTCTCTCTCTTTCTTTCTTTCTTTCTTTCTTTCTTTCTTTCTTTCTTTCTTTCTTTCTTTCTTTCTTCTTTCTTTCTTTCTTTCTTTCTTTCTTTCTTTCTTTCTTTCTTTCTCTCTCTCCTTCCTTCCTTCCTTCCTTCCTTCCTTCCTTCCTTCCTTCCTTCCTTCTTTCTTTCTTTCTTTCTTTCTTTCTTTCTTTCTTTCTTTTCTTTCTTTCTCTTTCTATCTTTCTCTTTCTCTCCTCTCTTTCTTTCTCTCTCTTTCTCTCTCTTTCTCTCTTTCTTTCTTTCTTTCTTTCTTTCTTTCTTTCTTTCTTTCTTCTTTCTTTCTTTCTTTCTTTCTTTCTTTCTTTCTTTCTTTCTTTCTTTCTTTCTTTCTTTCTCTCTCTCTCTCTTTTTCTTTCTTTCTATCTTTCTCTCTCTTTCTCTCTCTCTCTTTCTTTCTTTCTCTTTTTCTCTTTCTTTCTTTCTTTCTTTCTTTCTTTCTTTCTTTCTTTCTTTCTTTCTTCCTTCCTTCCTTCCTTCCTTCCTTCCTTCCTTCCTTCCTTCCTTCTCTTCCTTCCTTCTTCCTTCATTCTTTCTTTCTTTCTTTCTTTCTTTCTTTCTTTCTTTCTTTCTTTCTTTCTTTCTTTCTTTCTTTCTTTCTTTCTTCTTTCTCTCTCTCTCGTTTGCTTGTTCTCGCAATTGAACCCAGGACCTCACATGCAAGGCAAGTTCTCAACCATTGTTACATGCTTGGCCCTAGGATGACGGATGCTGTACACAGTGACACAGTGGGAAATACCAAACAGAGCTGATTCAGTAGAAGAAAGAGCTTGCAGCAGCCAAGGGTGGACCAACACTAACCACTCCCTATCACTTTGTCCCCAATTGCTCTTCAAATCATCAGAGAGATGGGAGTGGTTTGGGGTCCTCTACAAACACGGGATGCAGTTTGAACACTTGTTCAAAACTCAAGGGCAGAATTATCTTAACTGACGTGACTGTCACATAAACACAATTTCATTTAAGTTCATAACAAATTTACAATTTTGTCATTATTGTTCTGATTTTACAAAAGAAAGTTTAAAATTGCGATAAATTTACCCAGTGTCTCAGTTTTAAGTGTCTGAACTGAGACTCAGATCCAGGCATCACTGATTCCAAAACTCATGCTTCTTTCTTTACACCAGATCCCCTGGCAAGAAATCGTGGGCCAAATTCAAGTTCTTAAACCTTTGCTGAAGGCACTGCACTTCAAAACTGCTGGCTTTTGGTTCAGCTGAAGAAACTAATGCAGAGTAAACACTGATGTAGGGTTAGTATCAGCATCATAATATCTCCTGATTGCTCCAGGCTTTTTTACCCCTATAGTTTTTTTCTCTCCTTCCTTTTATTACTCCTCCTTACCTACTACTTCCCACTTATTTTTCCTTCTTTCTTCTCCTCTTCATCCTATCTCTACCTCTACTTATTCTTTAGTTAAAAAATCTATTGTTTCTTTCTATAAGCAAGCAAGCAAAGCATGAGATGTAGACAACTTCATTTATTTAAACTATAAAGAGAGAGCCCTGGGAAGTTAATCAGACTGCCAGAAATCTGGAATTTGCTGATGAATGGACATTTGGCTGAACATAGTAAATTCTTAGCTAATTGAAAGCAGATAACAAAAGTAATGCATCCACCTTGAAAAACATTAGATTCCTAATAAATAATTGGAAATGACAATCTTTTGACATATGGGCTGAAAGGGAAAAGACTTAAATAAATTTTGAACTAATTCCTGTCACATATATTATACTGTATTTAGCCATTGTGCTATATGAGAAGATTAAAAGCTATAAATCTGGTTATAACACCATTTATCTATGTTTTTAAATCAGAATAAATAGGAATGAGGTTCTAAGAATACCTTGTAGAATATTGATGTCTGTTTATATGTATATGTGTAGTGATAGGGGGATTAATCTCCCCCCTTTTTTTTAATCTGAACCCAGACTCACAGAAAACATATTTGAAGACATTTAAGTCCTTGTGATTACTATGAAGTGCATATCCCAGAAGAGTCTTGCTAACTTCGGTGTGATTCAAGGACCAAATAGGATGTGTCACCTGAATCTTAATAGAAATGCAAAATTTCAGGTCTCAGCTGAAAACTACCAAATTAGAATCTTCATTTTAGCAGGAGTTCCAAGGGATTCATGTAATGTTTGAGAAGCAGTGCTCTAGCATTTCACCAGAACTGTTACAGATAACTTGGTTGGCACTAGAGTCAAGTGAATTCATCCAAGATTGATTTAGCTCAGAGTCAAAGTTAAGCCTAATGCTCAGGTTATATTCTCAGAGAATCTGTCATTTCCTCCTGCCTTATCTTGGGAGCTGGTCTGCCTTCCTGACCTCTCACTTCTGTAGTTCAGTATCTCTCTGGGGTCTCAGTCTTGTGTCTCTTTCCTCTAGACTGGGAATCTTTCTCTAACCAAGCAGTACCTCCCAAGCCTCCTGGGAACTACAGTCCTGTCCAGAGCCCGTGCACCTATGAGTTTTTGCTGCTGCAACCTTTCTTGGACACTATCCATCAATCTGCTCAATGAAGAACAGATATTTTGATAATGAGGAGCCCCACAAATAGGGTGAGAGAAGGAGTAGAGAATCTCTAACATCTGCCTCTGCTGCCTCTGCTGTGAAATTGCATTTCTGAATGGTATAGATTTACTGTAATAGACTATAGACTGCTTAAAAATTTAAAAAAAGACCAAACTTAAAACTAAAAGGATTAATTAAGAGTCAGCCCTCCCAATTGGAAACAACAATTTGACTACAATGCTGGTACTGTTAATTTTTTTCACTTTTGGACCTTCTTTTTTTTTAATTACTTTTAGACCTTCTCTCCATGAGAAGAATATGCATATTCTATTGTTTTAGCTCCTATAGGACTTTTCCCTCAAGATATCTCAGCCAGTTTGCTTTAGATAATTTTGAACAGTTAAAATGGAAAAGATATTAATGTACACTGCATTAAAATAGTGGTTTAAAAGTTAAATATACAAAAGAGTTCAATTCTCACACCATTCCAAGTATAAAAAGAAGAAAAAAAAGTTTTTTCATGATAGAGCTAATTAGTTAACCGTAATAATTAACAGTAGCAAACTTGTCGTTTTTTTCAAATTTTCAATAGTTGTTCATCTCCAATGAGATTGTTTATAATTCTATTAGACATCATGATTAAATTATTTCTATTTTCATGTACAGCTATTATAACACTCCTAGTCTATTTCATTTTCCTTCATGGATTTTATAGTTTGAGTGTTAATTCATTTCTGCAGATTTTCATGCAAAATTTCTGAATTTTTAAATGGTAAAGATCATAAGGCAATAGTTTCTAATTAAGGGACTTTTGTAGATTCTGTATGCAACCTTCCTGGCTATATGGTCTCTTTTTGGATCTTGATTACATGGCATTTATTTAGCTGACATAGTTGTGAATTAAATATGCAGCTGTTTTAGCAATATGATTGTACTGTATTTGATTGTATTGAGGTCTAGCAATTACCTTTGCTGATCTTCCTTTTGCTTTCTGAACACTCCCTGAATTTACTAGGGCTATTGATACTAAAGTCAACTTAAAGATCAGTTTCTTCTCTGGAATTCCTTGTGCCTAGAATGCTGTTCTGTGTAAACTTACTTGGCAGACATATTATTCTGTGTCTCAGATCACTGATGGAAATGTTAAATGTAATAGATCCAAGACTGACCTTCAGGGCCATAGTTCAAGTGTGAAGTTTCATAATACCTTCACATTGGTGGAAGAGTAGAGCTGTTAAGAGCACAATGTTTATTTTTTGAACTTCGGACAAGCTGTGTGGTGACTCTTGATGCACAATTTATATGTAGATGCTCTATAAATGTCATGTCCTTACGTTGTTTCCAAATTGTCACAGAGGCAGAGTGTGTAGACTTAAATGGATAAACCTAGAGCTTAAAAGCAGGTTCCACCACTTACTAGTTGAAAGATACTGGGACAGCTACTTAGTTTCTTTGAGTTCAATTTCCTCATCAATAAAATGGAGATCGTTACAGCAAATTCATAAAGTTTCCAGTATTAATGGAGTTTGTAAAGTGTTTGGCATATCTAAGAGGGTGCAATTTGGTAACAACACTATAATGGGTATGAACTTTAAGCTTGTACCCTTCCTTCTCCAAAAATGTGTATTTTGGGGCCACATGAGGTTTTTCAGTTTGCTAATGAAGCTATTGTTACAGCAAAAACAAAGGCTCTTTAAATTCCCAAACAATTAAACATTATATTCCCTGCACGATTTAAGATGGTGAATTGCTCTTACTTCTGCATAAAGCTATAAAGAGCACTTTCCTGTATTCATTTTCTTCTTAGAACTTAACTATTTATCTTACTTCAGTCCCCCTACCCCCACACACAATATTTTCTCAAACTGAGAAATTACATGTGGAATTCTATAATTTCTGGGGCTGCTCCTCTTTGGGTTTTGTTATGCAAGATTTTCACTGAAACTTTTATGATCCTCAAATACTCTTTTCAATGTAGAAGTCTAGATCTCCTACAAATGGTGGATGGGTCACTTTTCTATGCATCCCGGAGTAAAGCCACAAGCTTGACCCTTTCCCTTGTAAAATGATTTATGCTAAACTTGCTCAGGCACAAGACAACATCGCTATTGTCCTCTCCATTTCAGGCATGATCTATTCTTATTTCCAGTTCAGTGATCACTTATTCATGGGTAGTTTGATCTACTTCGGTCATTAGTTAAGATGTTAAATAAAGACTTATCTGACAGCAAAGCCACCCACCTCACCACAGTTGATTCTGAAAGCCCTGGAATGGTGACAAGAAGTGCTTTAAGTTATGACAACAAACCATCCCCTTTCTTTTTTTTATTAATTTTTTTTATCAAATCACTGTGAGCTAAGTTGCAAAGCTTTCATGTTTGCGTTTCAGTCATACGATGATTTAACCCCCATCCCCAGTATCCCTACTCATTCCATGCCCCCTCTTCCTACCCTACCCCCAGCCTCTATGGCAGACAATTTCCCTCTTACCCTCTTTCTACTTATGAGCATTATGGTTTGCAATACAGATACTGAGAGGCCATTGTGTTTGGTACTTTATCTACTTTCAGCACACATCTCCCATCCTGAGCGATCCCTCCAACCATCATTGACTTAGTGATCCCTTCTCTATCCCAGCTGCCTTCTCCCACAACTCATAAGGTAGGCTTACAGCTATGAAGCAATCTTCCTGGCCCTTGTCTTTACTGTCCTTGGGTGTTAGTCTCATATTGTAATATTTTATATTCTACAAGTGAGTGTGGTCATTCTATGTCTGTCCCTCTCTTTCTGACTCATTTCACTTAGCATGATACTCTCCATATCTATCCACTTATAAGCAAATTTCATGACTTTATCTTTCCTAAATAGCTGTATAGTTGTGTAGATGTACCAAAGTTTCTTTAACAAGTTATTCTCGGGCACTCAGGCTGTCTCCATATTCTGGCTATTGTGAACAGTGCGGCAATGAATGTACAGATCACGACCACGATCACGATCATGAAATCCTGTTGTTCCTCGATTTCTTGAGTGGGCTCAGTAACTTCTTTATTTGTCCTATCCCTGAGATTTTATAAGTTCTCTCCATTCGGCCTTCCTAACGGTGATGCATTGGAGACTCTTTCAGGGTCAGGAGAATGAGATCCGGCTTGTAACTGGCTTTAGCATATGAATACACCATGTGAAGCTTGCTAGGCTGTCCCATGTGGGCAGGAAACTCTCAGTAGCTTGCTATTTTCTCCCAGAGGGAGAAGTAGGTTCTAAGATATGGCACGGCCCCAAAGCAGCCGAGAGCTTCTGGAAGCTTGCTTTTAAGTCTCTGGGTGTTGGCCATTGATGGAATTACACACACCTGGGTTCCTCTGCCGGTACCTTCATGCATGAGGCCTGTCTGAATGTGTGGAGAGGGGCCTCGAGCATGGCTGTGGCTAGGTTCTGGTGGTCTTCGGCCGCCGGGAGCTCTGCTTGGGGCGGGGAGGGAAGCTGGAGTTTATCCCCTCCGAGGGCCCCGGGGAAGACAGCTAGGCGTGCAGGCAAGAGACTCTCTGCAGAATGTACAGATGCAGATGTCATTTCTACTGTGCATTTTTGCACCCTCGAAACCATCCCCTTTCAGTAAATGATAGAAGTGGTAGATCCAGGGATTGTGGTACAGGTAATGTGTTTGGTATTTAACCATTACTTTGTTCCAGGGAACCAAGGAAATATTTGTATGTGACAAGCTAAATTTGATTTTAATTTTATTGTTCCAATAGGTCAAGCAGATTGAAAAGTCATGAACAAAGAAATGTTGGGATAATGCAAAGGATAATGCAAAGCTAATGTTTTGCTTTAGTTTACCCTTCACAGCTTTCCAAATTATGAAAGACACATCTACTGAGTTATTGGGGGTCACTTTCAGATGAGTCCTTATTTAATATTATTAATAACTAAGAGTTATTAATAATAACTCAAAGGCACGCAAAGGTGGCTACGAGACGTTTTCCTCTGAATATCCAGAATTCTGTTCCAAAAGTAATGCCCTGGCAGCCATCGCCCGCGCGGCACACCCCTCCTCCGTTCCTCCCCCCACCCCCCCACAGCACTGCGGAGTCTCTGAACCTGGGATGTGGCCCCTTCGGGACCTCTCTGCATGACCTGGTGAGCGGACCCCGTGTTCTGCTGGGAAAAGCACAGACTGAATGCAGTGTTGCCAAGGGAAACAGGGGCCCCTGGGCCCCCAGCGGATGGCTCCTTGGTCTGTAATCCTTCGCCTTCCTGCTGTCATCACTCACCTTCCATATTCTACTGGAAGGTTGTGGTTGGCGTAGCTTTGGCCCTGGGATTCCTTGCAGTCAGGCAGCTGAGAAAACACCCCGCTGGGAAGGGGAGGCCCCAGGCCTCCATTCCGGTTATCTCTCCTGTCTACACCTTTTTTTTGAGTGAACATACATAATTTTTATTAAAATCAAACTTACCAAAAGTAAGTGTTTGGTGGGGCTAGAGCGATAGTACAGCGGGTAGGACGTTTGCCTTGCATACGCTCGACCCAGGTTCGGTTCCCAGCATTCCAAATGGTCCCCTGAGCACCGCCAGGGGTAATTCCTGACTGGAGCAGGACTGACCCCTGTGCATCGACGGGTGTGACCTACAAAAAAGAAAAGGAAAAGAAAAGAAAAGTAAGTGTTTGGAAGAGTCCACACATAGAAATTCTTTGGTTTGGTTTGGTTTGGTTTGGGGGCTACTCTTAGTTTTGGGATTCCTACTCACTTTGTGCTTAGGGATCATATATGGTGCCTTGGGATTGTGGGATTGAACCAGGACAAAGGACATGTACTGCAAATGCTCTTCCACTACATTGTCTCTCCATCCCCACATAGAGAATTTTTTAAAGGTATCCTATTATTCTATTATTATCTTATTATTTTACGGAGCATATCCTGTCCGCATGGCAGAGCCTGGCAAGCTACGAGTGAGGTATTTGATATGCCAAGAACAGTAACAGTAACAACAATAACGTGCTCTTCCTGTGCCGGGAGCGAGCAGATGCCGTTGGGCTGCACTGGCACCACGTGACAGGGATGAATGAAGACGTTACTGTTGCCCGCTTGAGCAATATATGAACAACGGGATGATAGTGTTATAGTGTGTTATAATAACCTAGAGTGTCAGTTTGTAACCCCTAGGAAATTAATGGAGCTAGGCAGTGATCATCAGTATTTGGTAACATCACAAAGAAACCATACTGTATGTGCTTCTTGATGGAAAAATACATCACCACTTATTAAATAGTCTTATCGAAAATATAAATTTAATCAAATCTCTAGTTCCTGCCACTAATTGACAGGAAATATGAAGACAGATAACATATTAAATACTACCATGAAGATGAAATCAGCAAAATCCAGACTGTGGAGAGTTTACAGCATAAATAATTCAGTGTCTTTACAAATTGAAACAAAAAAGAAAGATGGGAGGGCAACTTCAGAACTAAAGATTTTTAAGAGACATATTATTCAATTACAATGTTCTAATTTTATTTAGAAAACAGAAAAATGAACACAATAAAGTTGTGGAATAGATGGAAACTGGAACACTAGCTGGATATCAGTAATATAAAAGAATTATTATTTTTAAAAGTTGTCAAGGTATAGTATCACATATATTACATACAACTATATTTTTGGGTTTTGAAATGCTGAAATATTTACAGATAAAATTATTATCTCCTGTCTGGGTTTTGCTGCAACATAATATGTAAAGAGGAACTGAAAGGGCTTAGATTAGAAAAGATAAAAGGAAATTGGTAATGTTGAAGTTGAGTAATAGTTGGGTTATACCTTTCTCCCTACTTTTTCTAGGCGCTTCCAGTGGTGCTTTAATGCTTGTATTATTTTTTTATGCAGGCAATATGATTTACAATACCATTAGTTATAAAGTTTCAGACACACAATGTTCCAATATGATGTCTAACACCAGAGTGTAAGCATCCTTCCACCAGTCTCAAGGTCCCTTCTCATCAGTAGCACACACCTGCCTCACAAACTTGGTCGACTAATTTCTGTAGTTAGATTCTGATGCCACTGGCCATTTGTTATCATTACTATGTTTCTTTATATTTCCTATATCCACAGGTTATGTTGAGGAAAAAAAGGGCATAACTCTTCATTGTATTGACTGTAGAACTATCTTTAAGGATACATTGGCTGAACAAATAGAAGCAAAAATAAACATATGGGATTACATAAAAATTAAGAAGCTTGGGGCTGGAACAGCGGGTAGGGCATTTGCCTTGCATGCAGCCGACCCAAGTTCAATTCCCAGCATCCCATATGGTCCCCCGAGCACCACCAAGAGTAATTCCTGAGTGCAGAGTCAGGAGTAACCCCTGAGCATTGCTGGGTGTGACCCAAAAAGCAAAAAAAAAAAAAAAAAAAAGAAGCTTCTGCACTACACAAAAAATTATGGACTGCGAGAAAATATTTTCTCATCATACATTTGACAAAGGACTAACATCCAAGATATAAAACACTAGCAAAACTTAACAACTTTTTAATATTTTTATTTTTGCAAATTTTATTTATTTTATTTTCATGCAATAGTTCATAATAGTTCATCACAGATAATATTCAAACACCAATCCCACCACTGAGCACCTTCCCACCACAATACGAGGGAAGTGTGTGAAGGTTGTTGTATTTCATTCTGGAGCCATTTAAGCCCATATATAAGAGAATACAAGCAAGTATGTTAAAACCAAACAATGTGTGCTACTTTTGGTATGTAAGTGGGCTAGAGTATAAGAGGTCGGGGTTGGAGAGAGAAACTCAAGCCTCCCCCAACAGAAGTGCCCCAGTGAAGACAGCCTGGCATGTGGTCAGGACATTCTGTGGTGCTCTCTTCCGGGAGTTTTAGTTTATAGTCTCTGGGTCTTGGCCGCTGATGAGATTACATGGCCCTGGGGGCAGTTTGTGGGTGTGACTGCCAAGCTACTGCAAAACTGGGGAGCTGGGAGACGGAGGCCCAGTCCCGATCTGGAAGGGCTTGGAGGTCTCAGTCACAGGTTCCTGAATACCTGGGTTTTTCTGCCGGTTCCCTCTTGGGTGAGGCTCATCCGAGCATGTGGAGAGTGGCTTTGAGCAATGCGGCGGTTGGATTCTCTTAACAACTTTTTTAAACTTAAAGAACAACCCGATCAGAAAATTGGGAGAGAACCTGAATATACACATACTCAAGAAGACATACAGATTGCCAATAGGTATAAGAAAACAGTATTCTTCATCACTTATGAAGAAAATGAAAATTAAAACGACATATTATCTCACATCAATGAGATTGGCACTGTCTGTAGCACTGTTGCACTGTTGTCTCGTTGTTTATCAATTTGCTTGAGTGGGCACCAGTAACATCTCCATTGTGAGAATGGTAGCTTGCCGGGTTCTCCGAGAGGGACGGAGGAATCCAACCCAGGTCATCCATGTGCAAGGCAAACGCCCTACTCGCTGTGCTGTCGCTCCAGTCCAAAGAGTAGAAAGTGTCAGTGCTCACAGAAATATGGGGAAAGAAAAACTCATTCACTGTTGGTGGAAATGATGTCTGGCCCAGCTTCTATGGGAAACTGTATGGAGACTTCTCCAAAAGCAATTCCACTTTTTAGGAATTACCTCAAGGGCCCAAAACACTATTTTGAAAAGACATTTGTACTCTTATTCTTATATTCATTGCAGCACTTTTTACAGTAGCCAAGATCTGGAAACAACCCAAATCCTCAAGAACAGGTGAATGGAAAAAAATGTCACTGTCACTGTCATCCCGTTGCTCATGGATTTGTTCTAGCAGGCACCAGTAACGTCTCTCATTGAGAGACTTATTGTTACTGTTTTTTGGCATATCCAATACGCACGGGTAGCTTGCCAGGCTCTGCCACGCGGGCTCCATACTCTCAGTAGCTTGCCGAGCTATTCAAAAGGGGCGGAGGAATCGAACTTAGGTCCGCCGCGTGAAAGGTGAATGCCCAACCACTGTGCTTACTTAAAATTAATAAAATAGTTAAAATTAATGGATAGAAATACTTAAAATTAAATCACACAATTTTCCACTATGTGGAAAGAACCAGAGGGAAATCTTTTTTATAAGTAGAACATAAGATTTGTATTTTTAACTTATATAATATATGTATACTGTTTCCAAGTGTAATAGCAGCAAAGAATG